>NC_063063.1:1170000-1435578 GCF_018812025.1 Megalobrama amblycephala | reverse complement strand
ATAACTAATTTTAAATTATTATATTTTATTTAATATTATATTGTATTTCATTTGTATTTTTGAATTGTAACATTACATTTATTTGTTTTAAATCTTGAATTTGTTACATTTGAATTTCTTAATTTCGAATAATTTTAATACTTTAGCTTCATCCACCATTTTGAATTTGTTATTTTTAACGAAGACAAAATGATGAGCAGTTTCCACTACTCATATACATCCACTGAAATTTTGGTTTATTAAAAAGTTTATTAAACTTGGACATGATCTTTATTAATTTATACTTGTTCTCAACCTTTTTCCCTATAAACAGTATAAGGTATTTAAAATATATTTCCTCTATTATTTCTGTTATACTAGTTACTGTAGATTATTTGGTCACACTTTAGTTTAGGGTCCAATTCTCACTATTAACTATGACTTTTGCCTCAATAATTACCCCTAATTACTGCTTATTAATAGTTAGTAGCATTAATATGTGCTTTATACGTACTAATAAACAGCCAATATTCTAGTAATATGCATGATAATAAGCAACTAGTTAATAGTGAGAATTGAACCCCAAACTAAAGTGTTACAGATTATTTTAATTTATTAATAATAATATTAAAATAAATTAATTAAATATTGGAGGCCTCAAAGTGGTTTCTGGCCCCAGGATGAACCACTGTCATAATTCAAAACAATAAAAGTTCATGTTAAAATATCTGCATAACCTTGATTGTCCTTTTCGTGACATCACACAACCGGCACGTGTGCCAAGACAACTTTCCCATCCAAACCATTTATAAGTCATGCCAAACATCTCAGAAAAGACTGACTAACTGGTATCTCCATAGCCCGAAATGGTGTGAACTCGTTCCCGAAGCGATAGAGTCCTTCAGAGTCGCTATTTCGTCGCCTGCATCGCCACGCTGCCATCTTTATCTCCAGATCCCCACATGCTTGATCTCCAGAGAGAAACTGAGAGAAACACATTGAAATCCTTTACAAACAGTCAAGTAGTTTTAACAACTTAAACTGAAATCAAATTTCAGTATCTTGACTGACCTTATTGTATTTAGGCAGCGGGAACTTTTCCAAAGAGCTGCGGCGGTCAGACGTGTCCGCAAAGTCTGGGCTTTGTAGAGCCGTGTAACGGGTTTGTAGGTTTAGAGCTAATTCTGCAATGAGAAACAATTATAAATCACGCTTCGCTGAAAGAAAAGGTCAAAGACGACATGGAACGAAATTGAACACATTAACAAAGCAATGTCTTCACAATGGTAACTAGTCAGAAGGAAATAATGTAGGGCAGGATTAGATTTTACTAGTCATGATTTGTTTAGTTTCAGGTTGCATGCTACAAAACCGGTCAGTACTGAAAATCATGAACTCTATCATCCGACCGGAACTCAACTTCTGGGAGACGGGATACAAAATCTTTTGTAACAATATACACTACTGTTATCTCTTTTTTTTTTTTGAAAGAAATTAATACTTTTATTCCGCAAGGATGTGTTAAATTGATAAAAAGTGAGACTTTATATTGTTAGAAAAGATTTCTATTTTGATTAATGCTGTTCTTTTCAACTTTTTATTCATCAATAAATTCTAAAGAAATGATCACAGGTTATAAAAATATTAAGCAGCACAACTGTTTCCAACATTCATAATAAATTAGCATATTAGAATGATTTCTGAAGGATCATGTGACTCTGAAGACTGCAGTAATGATGCTGAAAAATCCGGTTTGATCACAGGAATAAATTATATTTTACATTTACATATATTTATATTTTCTACACATTAAATATATATTTTAATATATCAAATATTTTATATTATAAATACTTTAATATAAAATCAATTGTTTATATTAATTAAATAATTATTTTAATTAATATAAATATTAACTATATTTATATTAATTATATAAATATTTATATAATTACATATTACTATTAAAATTATAATTTTATTATAAAAATATTTTTATATATTTATATAAATTTATAATTTTATAATTTATATTTTATAATTGTATTTTTAATATATATTTTTAATATATTTCTAATATATAAAATATAATACATTATATATATATTATTAAAATAATATATATTAAATTTATATTTAATTTTTTTTATCAAATAAATGCAGCCTTGATGAGCATCAGACTTCTTTCAAAGACATTAAAATAGTAATTAAACAGTAAAAAATAGTTTCCAAACTTTTGACCGGTACTGTACATCCACAAAATTTTGCTTTATTAAAATATTTATTACATTCGGACATTGTTCTCAACCTGTATACATTATACATGGTATCTAAAAGATATTTCCTCTAGTCATTTTCATGTTTTTATTAATAGAAACTGGGAAACAAACCGAAATAATAGTTATAGAGTGGGGATTTATATATATATATATATATATATATATATATATATATATATATATATATATATATATATATATATATATATACAGGAGGCCCCTGACTAGGTTCCGTCCCCTGATTGAGAACCACTTTCATAAACTATTTGTGTGTCCATCAATGTCTAATTGGGCCATTTTTTGACAGAATAAGCTTTAGAGTGCGAGAATAAGAATTTATTGAACTGAAACATTTTAGACTATGAAATATTTGATTAATATTATTTTTATTTGGCCATGTGACCTTGGTTACTTCATCAGAAAATTAGTTTAATTAACTAATTTTGATGATCAAAACGTTTCTTTTTTTGTCCATTGTGTATAAATGGTTAATTCTGAATTCAACCGTTTGTCCCAGAATCCCCTGAGCAGCTGCTCTGAAAGATCAGCGCTCAAGAAGATGCTGGGGTAAGACTGAGCATCAGCAGACGTCTAATTCTCCAACGAGTGTCTAGACAGCTGCAGGAAGCGAGTAACACACCCAGCTCTGTCGGGGGAGGCTCAGTTAATCGCTTGTTTTGGCATGACGAGGAGCCGGAACTGAGGGAAGTGAGATCAGCAAACTGACAGATCCTGTCTGTCTGCGCTGAGCACACACTCGTCACAGTCAGAAGGTCAACCTTTCAAGTATTGCTGCTCCGCTGGAGGGTTTGTGTTTTTGGGAGGTAAACAAAATAGCATGTCAAAAGTTTGGGGTCGGTAAGATTTTTTTTATTTTTCTCTTCTGCTCACCAAGGCTGCATTTATTTGATCAAAAATACAGTAAAAAAATTTGACAATTTTATTAATATTTAAAACAACTGTTTTCTATGTGAATATATAGTAAAGTGTAATTTATTTCTGTGATGCAAAGCTGAATTTTCAGCCTCAGTTCACCTGTTTGTCGACGATCACCCTCTCCTGAACTTTCACCCCAGCAGATAAATCTCTCAGGGCTAGCACGTGATTGGCTGTCCTCCGTCCTCTCCTTCTTTTCTTCTTTGATTGGACTGGTCCGGTCCCTGTGGGGGATGTTAATGGATCACCGTTAGACATCAATCAATGATTGACGAAAGCACACAAATTCCTGATGTTTGACAAATGAGGATGTGCCATGACATGACATGCGGTCACATACTTTCGTAACATGATGGTATTAAACATTAACCAGCGGTTCAGTGGATGAATCAACAGATCTCAGTGGCGCAAACACACATTCAGAAATGTTTAAAGGCATCGTTCACCCTAAAATGACAACTGAATTAATTTATTTTCCAAACCCGTTTCTGAACGCGACTGGGTCCCGAAACAGGATCCTGCAAATTAAGATATTTTTGATGAAATCCGAGAGGTATATGACTCGTCTATATATAATCAACACTTTCAAGGTCCAGAAAGCTATTAAAGACATCGTTAAAACAGTCATGTGACTGCAGTAGTTCAACCTTAATGTTATGAAGAGACCAGAATACTTTTTGTGTGCAAAAACAAAACAAAAATAACGACTTCATTCAACAATCTCTTCTCTTCTGTGTCATTATCTATCTTACGTTGTTTACGTCCAGCGCTTCCTGGTTCATCGTCAGAACGCCGACTCATTATTGGCCGGCTCCTGCGTCAGCATCACACCCATGTGTCGTGCTGATCACGTGATCAGCTTTGGCCAATACTGACCTGGCGTTCGGACGTAAACACGGAAGCTCTTTCACCTGCGTAAGATAATGACAGAAGAGAAGAGATTGTTGAATAAAGTGGTTATTTTTGTTTTGTTTTTGCGCACAAAAAGTATTCTCGTCTCTTCATAACATTAAGGTTGAACCACTGCAGTCACATGACTGTTTTAATGATGTCTTTAGTACCTTTCCGGAACATTGAAAGTGTTGATTATATTGCTGTCTATCTATAAACGAGTCTTGGATTTCATCAAAAATATCTTAATTTGTGTGAAATTTCATTTCTGTGGGAACTGCCCCTTTAAGAGAGGAAGTGTATAACTCTAATCTTGTCTGTGTATGTGATGGATTCAGCCCAAACAAGTCTAAACACAATCAGAGGAGGTCTGTGGAGGGATTCTTCACCATGACACTTTGACAGATGTCCTATTTCCTCTGCCTGTCCGTATCCATTAGTAATTTTCAGAGAAGTCCAGAAATAATAATCAAATGAATGGTCTTTCTGGACTTGTCTACACTTCAACACATCGTTCTGCCACATGCTTGGGCTTAAACGGCAGATATTTCCCACCACTGACAACTTTCACTGTGGAGGTTTATTTGTTGAAGCCTCTCTTTGAGTTCAGCACCAAACCTGCCCGTCCATATATGGAGACTGATCAAATTATCTACAGTCACAGCAGCTGCCAGACTCACATCTGGTCCGGGATATGAGCTTCTAGTTTGGGTTGACTACCTACAGTGTCTTCTTGCTTTTGTAGAGAATTATGCAGAACCAATGACAAAATGTTTTTAAGAGGCTTTAATTTGTTGTTCAGCTAGCAGGCAATCTAGGAAGTGCAGCATAAAAACATTTCATTAATCAATATTTTTATTCTGTTTTACAGTAAAAAATTATGTAAACATCCTTAAAACAAGATAAATTCATTTCAAGCAAAATCAACTGGATAAGAAACTTCTTAAAAAAAATCTTATTTAATATTGAAATTACATAAGTAAACAAGTAAAAATACAAAAGTTATTATTTACTAGTGCTGTCAAACTAATTAATCACATTTTTTTTTATTAATTGTGATTAATCACAATTAAAAACATTGGAGCTTTTAATATTTTTATATTGTAATATAAACAACGTTTACAGACAGCGCATTCTCGTTTGTCTTGTGGCACTTGAATGGTTTAAAAGAATGTGCATTGTTTTAAAACAATGCATTCTGGGTAATATTATTTTTCGTTTTAAGAGGCTTTTAGGCTACTTTCTTGAAAATATTACCCAGAATGCATTGTTTTACAGTATATTACTTCTGTAAATTACAATGCATTCTGGGTTATATTATATAAAGTAGCCTATAGGACTCTTTTCCTAAAACAACAAATATTATTGTTTTATGGTATATTACTGTTTCAATGGAAAACGGTATTTTACTGTGTAAATTTGTTTTGTTTTTTTTTTTACAGTTATTTTTTAGAGTTTAATGTAAAGCTAGCCAAATTATGAGGGAAAAAATGGATGCTGCAGTAAATTGCATTAAATATTTTTAACATGTTAAATTGAAAAAAATTAAAAGTGCTAATTTTGACAGCCCTATTATTTACAAAAAAAAAAAATACATTTGAAAAATGATTTTGTACAGAAAAAAAGGCAATAAAGAAGAAAAACCTCACATTTATTATGATTATATAATAATAATTTTATACAATAATAACGACATTTTATTTTACAGAATAACATTAAAATTACAATACTAAAAGTTATTGCTGTCTCAATTTATTAGCAATAATTTATTATTATTTAATTTATTTTTCAGAGCTTTTATTTTGGCAGAAAAAACCTTAAAGCTTCTCTTTTGATGACAACAAATTCTCAAACGGTTCTCATTACAAATTTGGGAAGATTGTTGCACATATTGCATTTTCAAAAGCACGTTACAAGTGACCAAAACTCACAACGTTTTTGCAGAGATGGTGTTCGTGTGCTGCAGATTTTACTGCAAACCAAGCTGCACTAATTCTGTAATTCATGTGGGTCATACTTCTCAGTTGGGAAAATATGAAAACCTGTATAAATATGGGAAAAAACCCTGTAATTACGCCAGGTTTTGGCATTGTGAAAACAGGTCACCTGACCCTGGTAAGTCAATGCAACTTTTAAGAATAAATTTTTTAATAATCATTAGAAGTCTTTCTTTCAGAACTTGCACAGCCAGATAGCAGCCATGGCAAAGGTCAGCCAGACTGGTCGGAGAAGGTGCACTAGTCTTTTTGAAACTGGTCTTTCTCACCCAACAGCACATGCTGAGCGAGCTGGCCATCGTTTTAGGCTAATAACCGATGTGCAGTTATACCTGCTGGTTTGATAAGTGTCTGGGTTGCTCAAATCCCACAGCTGTTCTTGTCCAAAACAGCCCACACAAGCTCCTTCACGGGTCCAGAGACAGGCCCTGCGGTCCACCGAAGCGCTCAACACGAAGAGTTGAGACTCGTACACCAGGACCTCGCTGCTCACTATCGCCCTCTCATGGCCCCTCCAAGAGTGTAACAGTGGAGGCAATTCTTTTGCAGACTGAGAGACACACATACTGTAAATATAGACTGAAATAAAGAGCTAAAAAAGGTGAATTCAGGTTTCCGTACCTCCACATCTCCAGCAGATAAGGCATAGTGTGAGATGTCCCAGACCTTGATGGATCCTGTGCTGTCTCCAGTGACAAGTAGACTGTTTTCCTGGTCTGTGCTTAAACCCATCACACGCTTATTAAATTCATCAGGCACATAGAACTGTCCTGCGTCAGACGTGATGAACAAAACAAAGTCATTAAACTACTGCTCTGTGCTTTTCTGATAACGGATGTAAGATGATAAAAATCTGTGCACCCAGAAGCCAGTCGAGCAGATTGAAACAAGCGATTTCAGCCAGCTGTCGTGAACAATATTCATCTGACAACCCACGAACGATCAGAAGATCAACAGTTTGGAAGTCTATTGAAAAATCAGCTTTGCCAATAAATTACATTTTAATATATATATCAGTCAGTGCTTCCCACTGGACTAGACTTTACTTGTATTTACACGTATAATAACGGCCGCCCAAGTATATTTGGAGACACATTTTTGCCTTTATTATTTTTATCCTCTTATACTTTTATATCCGCGCAAGATAATGAAACCATCTGCGATCGATTAACTAGTCGTTTCATACCTGCTCGTTATGTGTGCGTCAGAACTGTTTACATTCCCACAGGCGCTGCATTTTGCAAAATCACAAGGGGGCGCTGTTGTGCGTTCTACAAGCTCACACAACAGCGGTTCAGTCTGCTTCAAAGTGATTCTCAATCAATGAAAAGCGCAGATTTATGCCAAGCGATTGCTAATGAACTCAAGTTGATGAATTATTACAAAGTCTACTGTATAGCCTTTATATAAAATGTTTTAGACGGTTGTAAGAATCTGAAGGATCAGCCTGCAATAGTACAGACATTTCAAAATAAGAGTCCCGGTGTATTTCGGGCTTGTTTATAATTAAATGTCACACGCTAAGTTTTTTCTTTTTCTTTTGGGCATTATTGGTATTTTGGTTTCACAATAAATTGTATTTAATTTGATTTCCATTTAATTCATAGTAAATTATTGTAGTCTCCTCCCACAGGAAGAAAAGACTAAGAACATTATTTGACACAAATTATTCATTTTATAAATTTTACTAGTAAAATCTGTGTCCCATTCACTGAGAGAGACACTATATGACAGCAAGGAGAACATAGGAAAAGGTGAACCATTTAAATGCTGTAATTTTGCATAATTTACAATGCATAATAATGCATAATATTAGTATGTAATTATATGCTATGTAATTAAAATTAATTTCAATGAATAAAAATACTGTTAAAAATCACACATTATTTGTTTGTCACATGTAGTAGACCATTTTTGTGCCGTGGGTAATAGGAGGATTTTTCACCCGGCTACCACCGCAAGTATATTTCAAACCTGTGGGAAGCACTGTTAGTGATGTCAAAATTAGCCCATTAACATTTGCGATTAATTTTTTCAGTTTAATCACGTTGAAAATATGTAACGCGATTAACGCAGAATCCGTCATAATTTGGCTAGTGTTACATTATATGATCACACTCTTATTCACACAAATGCTTTTAAAACATTCAAGCGCCACAAGACAAGCGAGAACGATCTGTCTGTGAATGTCGTGTCATGTGACACACACACGACTCGTGTGCACAGAAAGACGCGCGCCAGTATCAAGGTCTCTTTCACGCTTGAACAAACAATAACACACAGAATTATGACAAAATGGACGTTTTGTGGAGTATCTTCATAAGAGCAGTCTTAAATGAGTTAAATAACGACTTAAATGAACTTAAAGAATAGGGCTGCAACAAACGATTATTTTGATAATCGATTAATCTGTCGATTATTAGAACGATTAATCGACTAATCATCGATTATTGCACTGATTAATCAGTAGGCTTTGTTCGATTATTCTACTTTAGCAATTAGTTAAAATATTGAGTTATACTGTACTTTAACTAGTAAATAAAACAAGGAAATCACTTCAGCTTTTAAAAGTGTATTTTTAATCATTTTTAAGCCAACTGAATAGACCAATATACTATAAATATAAATATATAAATATAATGTAATCATGTGGGGGTTTTTGTGAAAAATGAAACAACATACATACATACACATAATACATATCATATATATGTGTATGTGTATGAGTATGTGTGTGTATATATATATATATATATATATATATATATATATATATATATATATATATATATATATATATACACACACACACACACACACAAACTATCGAGTTTATGGTCATTGAATGGCTTTCCTGAGGTAAATGTTACATTTTGTGTGATATATTTGTTTGCAAGTTTTATTGACTTCTTTCTGCGGTTAAAACTCCGATTAAGTGATTACAATAGAGATGGATTAATTTCAGTAAGTTCAGTAAGTACTTTTTGATGTTCATTCATGTTTATTTCGCGCTGTAATAGAGAGGAATAGGTTCACATGCCGCTTGAACCGAGGTGTTACAGCGATCTGCCACACAACGTTAAACAGAGTCACCACCACAAGTATTGTTTGAATCCCGTAGTAATATTGACTGAATTTAAAAGCTTAGACTTAGTTTTATATCAAAAGTAACCTGATCTGTCGGTGCGTTGCCGTTGTCTGTGTCCTCTTTGCTCTGCGATGCATCTTTCACTGTGTGAGAAAATGAACGTGTGGCGTGAGAACAGTGAGTTTGAATGAGAGTTGGTGGCCCTGCATGACAGTATTCTGTAGTTATGCTAAACGTTATGTTTGTTATGTTTATGCTATGTTAATCTCCCACATTTCACGGGTTCGACGTCGTTTGCACTATGCTCTCCAAAGCACTGACTTCTTTTATTGGATTGGATCCCGGAGGGCTGCATTACAGTATTGCGCTACAGCGCCCCACTGGTTACACCGCGTTATTGCAGGCCCTTCAAATAGGTCGTATGAGATCAAGAGACTATTCGACAACAAAAATATTTGTCGACAATTTTTTATTGTCGACGTTGTCGATAATGTCGACTAATCGTTTCAGCCCTATTAAAGAATTGCATCATGTTCGGCAGCGTCAGCTCTTAAAGTGACAGCAGCCTAATAAACCAGTTGCTGTGATGATGACATTAATGTTCATCAAAGAACTAAGATAACTGAGAAAACTGTAGCTTTAATAAAGATTAATCTATAATTAATTTATCATTTATGCAGTGAAGTCTGTAAAGTGTTTGATAACTTTATTCAATTTCTGTATATTTCCTTCCTGTTAGACAGAAATATGACATTTATTATAATGGGTTTATGTGAAGATTGTTTTAAATTCACTTAAAATTACATGCTTTTTTTTTTTTAAAAGCCTAATTAAATGCCATATATTTAAAATATACTGTCTTTAAGATGTTTCTACATTCATTTGGAGAGTAACTGTGAAATTATTACAATATAAAAATATTAAAACTTTAATTGCGATTAATTAAAATAGAAAACAGTTACTTTAAATTGTAATAATATTTCACATATTACAGTTTTTATTAAATAAATGCAGCCTTGGTGAGCATGAGATATCTTTCAAACACATAAAATCTTAATCATTCCAAACATTTGACAGTGAGTGTACATATTATACATCAGTTCCTCTCAGTTATCATGTTTACCATGCTTGTGTTTGGGCCCACAGATGCTCCACCAGCAGACAGATCCGGCCTGTGAGCTCAGCAGCACAGCGCCGCTTCTCAAATGACTTTGCTGAGCTCGTTTTTGCAAGAACAGCAGTCTATGAACGGGCAGATGAACTCTACACACACAGAAGCATATTCAATTTATACATTACTTCACTCTGTCAGCTAATAATAGGACATAAAATGGTCTTAATGCAGTGGTTCTCAACTGGTGGTTCAAAATACAAAAACGTGTTGCAGGTCTGTTAAATGCAAGTAACCATATAATTATGCCAGGTTAGGATAGTAAAATTAATCACCTTGTTATGTGAATTATTAGCTGCCGAGAGCATGCAATTTTCCTATTCAGACAATGTCATTTTAATAATTTTGCAAATAGTTATTACAACATTCAATTTTAAGGCCAATTCTCTTTACTTGTGTATGGAAAACAATATGGTACTGTGTTTATATATAAATAATGTACATTTCAGGGATGTTATAGAGGGTGTGTTCTACACTTTTCCTACATTTTATCGTATTATTTTCCCCCCTGAATTCCACATATATTATTAGTCATGCTTTCTTATCCAGAAACATTTAGTTTTCTGCTCATTTTCCACCCTCTCTCTGAACCTTACAACAAACCAGGGTGTTTTTGCTCATTTGTAAATGACCTGTGTTGTGATTGCTGAATACTTATTCTCCGAAAATAGTCTAAGTGGATTTGGAGGGAGTTTAGCGTTTAGTTATTTCAAATACGCAAGTAAAATACTATTTTTCATAGTATGTCCGCGGTCTGATTTCATACTAACTTCCCTTGCTGGGATCTCTGCAGTTGTGTGAGGGGCTTCTGAAGAGCCAGCGTCCATATAATGATCTCTCCGTCATAACTCCCAGTAGCCAGAAGTCCCAGACCTAGACAGTGATCCATCGCCAGGATATCCTCTCTGTGCTGATGACCAGACTTCCAGGACAGGTCTGCTTTCACATAGATGTCCTGTAAACACACATACACTTCAGTAGACGTCTTTAAGATCTCCAGTTCTGCTGTGTCAGCTTCTGTGCCTTGTCAGACCGCCATTAAAACCCACTTTGTTGTCATAGACGTCTCAAGGTATGACCACAAAAGCACACACCCAGTTGAAGAGAATGAAAGCCATAACCAGAAAAATGTATATTCTGGCTGAAAGCCCTTTTTGCTTTTAAGTAGCCATTAAAGAGTGTGTGATTGAGACACAAACTGGCCCTTACCTTTGAAAACTCAATGCTATACTGAGTGATCAATCGACTCCAGCCTGTGGCTAGAAGCTGGTTGTCATGATGACAGATGATCCCCGTGACCTCTGTGTTGGAGGCAGTTTCTAGCTTATGAAGATTGAGGCCATTCAGTAAGTTCCACACCTGTAGCAAGGAAATGCAGAACTGTTACTAAACTTATTATTTGTATAAAGCAGTGGCAACAGGAATATAATAAAAACACAATAATGTCATAATGATGACTATTTACAGTAAGGTCTCTGTTGTTAACATTAATGAATGCATTATCCAACATGAACTAACAATAAGCAATGTATTTACTATAGCATTTATTAGGGGTTCAAGTATGTTTCAAGGGGTTTCAACTCTGAAACTCTATTCTAATTGTTAAATTTTCCAAGGATCAGCATTCTCCCCAAAAAGTGATCGGGCAGACCAAACCGTAAGTCGCAGAGACTTGAAACTTTGAGGGCTGGTAGTACTTACAACGTCTACAACTTCACCAAGGCTCGCCCTGATCGGCCAGACAGGGGCGCTACAGTGGTGAAAAGTACGAAATCGTTCATTTGGCGAAATTTTCGGGTATTTTGGATTTTTGGAAAAACCTACTTTTGCAAACTAGTCCTAGTTTTTTGGCCCGATCGGAACCAAACCAGTGCAGCGAGATTCCCTGTAGTCTGTTTGTCAATAATTATCAAAAAAAGTTGAAATTTGAAAAAACTCCAAGGGCTGCGAAAACGCTCGAAGTGGGCGGAGCCACTTTTACTAAAACTCATGAACAAAATGAGATATTTTCACCAAACTCAGCACACAAATGTAAGAGCTCATTCTGTGGTTGTGTGAAAAAGGACTCGACTGGCCACTTGGTGGCGCTATAAAATGGAATGCGGTGTCTTTGTCCGAGGTGCCAAGACTGCCTTTGAGGACATTCACGTATCTCAAATGTACGGAGCCCTGGAATATGACATGCAGGAAAAAAATAGTTGGCTAAATCATGTGCACGATTTACTAATTCGTTCCCTCGATTTACTAAAACGTGAGCACGATTTACTAATTCGTTCCCTCGATTTACAAAAACGTGCGCACGATTTACTAATTCGTTCTCTCGATTTACAAAAACGTGCGCACGATTTACTAATTCGTTCCCTCGATTTACTAAAACGTGCGCGCGATTTACTAATTCGTTCCCTCGATTTACAAAAACGTGCGCACGATTTAATAATTCGTTCCCTCGATTTACTAAAACGTGCGCACGATTTACTAATTCGTTCCCTCGATTTACAAAAACGTGCGCACGATTTACTAATTCGTTCCCTCGATTTACTAAAACGTGCGCACGATTTACTAATTCGTTCCCTCGATTTACAAAAACGTGCGCACGATTTACTAATTCGTTCCCTCGATTTACAAAAACGTGCGCGCGATTTACTAATTCGTTCCCTCGAATTTACAAAAACGTGCGCGCGATTTACTAATTCGTTCCCTCGATTTACTAAAACGTGCGCGCGATTTACTAATTCGTTCTCTCGATTTACAAAAACGTGCGCGCGATTTACTAATTCGTTCTCTCGATTTACTAAAACGTGCGCACGATTTACTAATTCGTTCCCTCGATTTACTAAAACGTGCGCACAATTTACTAATTCGTTCCCTCGATTTACAAAAACGTGCGCACGATTTACTAATTCGTTCCCTCGATTTACAAAAACGTGCGCGCGATTTACTAATTCGTTCCCTCGATTTACAAAAACGTGCGCACGATTTACTAATTCGTTCCCTCGATTTACAAAAACGTGCGCGCGATTTACTAATTCGTTCCCTCGATTTACTAAAACGTGCGCACGATTTACTAATTCGTTCCCTCGATTTACAAAAACGTGCGCGCGACGATTTACTAATAATTTTACGTTCCCTCGATTTACTAAAACGTGCGCACGATTTACTAATTCGTTCCCTCGATTTACAAAAACGTGCGCACGATTTACTAATTCGTTCCCTCGATTTACAAAACGTGCGCGCGATTACTAATTCGTTCCCTCGATTTACAAAAACGTGCGCGCGATTTACTAATTCGTTCCCTCAATTTACAAAAACGTGCGCGCGATTTACTAATTCGTTCCCTCGATTTACTAAAACGTGCGCGCGATTTACTAATTCGTTCTCTCGATTTACAAAAACGTGCGCACGATTTACTAATTCGTTCCCTCGATTTACAAAAACGTGCGCACGATTTACTAATTCGTTCCCTCGATTTACTAAAACGTGCGCACGATTTACTAATTCGTTCCCTCGATTTACTAAAACGTGCACACGATTTAATTTTTTTCCTTGCATGTCATATGTGGGGCTCCATACAAATGTAACACGTTTCAAAAGAAATCGGCCACCGGGGGGCACCTTCGCATTATTCACGAGAATAAAGGATTGTGTATCTCACAACTTTTCGCCCATGACATTCACTCCACATGGTAGAACTCCTCATTCTGAGCAACTTTGCCTCTAGGACCGTCACTGTCTATTGAATCGTTCATTAAATATTGGAGATTATTTCAAAAACCAACTTTGGCAAACTAATCCTAGGTTTTTGGCTCAACCTCGATAACTGTTAAAAAGCTTTATAAACCATATATTTCCTATGGTAAATTGCCTGTATTGGCTGTAAATGGTCTTTTCCATCTATGATTGAGATTTTACCTTTTTATGCATGTGCTTAATGGCCTTAAAGTGCTTGAATAATTGCTAAAAGCTATATTTAAAAGCCTATATAATATAGTACAAATATATATATATTTTTTAAAAATGTTAAAATGTAAAACATTAATTTTGAGGAAGTAAAACACTCTGCTACTAAAACACTCTATGTTTATGCAAATTCTGTACCATTTTAAAGTTATTATTTTAGGTTGTAATACACTACACAGGTTTTGTTCTGATTTACAGTCTGGAGGAATTGACACCAGTTGCAGAAAGCCAAATCTATTCTGCTTATTTTGGGCAGTCAAAGTTGACAACTTTCAAAGAAATTATGTAGTGTATGCTGAGCACAGACTTTGATTATTTAACTTCAGACTATGATTCCATCCAGTCAGTGGATATTAAACACGGTGGATATTCTGAGCCAATTTATATTGTTATTATTTGTCTTTCATTTGTCACGCATGTTTCTGCATGAGTTTGTTGTTTTTGGAACAACTTGTAATTCTGGTAGTGTGTGATCAGCAGATGTTTAGTGTAAGATTTTATTTTGTACCCACTTACAAAGTCAGCAAATGCATGATGCCTACAATTTTATGCAGTTAGAATTGCATAGCATTTACAGTACAGGAATGCAATATACTGTTATTGCTAATAAGTATATGCACAAACAAAATTCCTGAATGTCTGTCAAGCATGAAGCTCACTTTGGCAAATCCTAGAGCACCAGGAAATGGAAAAGTGCACACTTTATTTCTTGTCAGACTGATAACTTTTGCAACCTAACTATTACTAATGCATCTAATTGAGGCTTGCATTTGTGTTAAATCTCACACTTGCCTTGATAGTGCCATTGGTGGCCGCAGAGATCAGTCTGCGCTGGTGTACGTCTAGTGCCATACAGGAAACCTCCTCCTTACCATGAGCGTTTCTTACCTCCATCTTCTTAATGCCTGTCTTCACATCCCACACAGTCAGTGTGGAGTCAGCACAGGCTGTGATTACCTCGACCATGCACAAAATACACATTAAAGAAAAGAACCTATAATGTTCAGTCCACAAACTATCATCAAACAAACCCAAACACCAACCTGTTCAAGATGAGGATTATAGAGGGCACAGGTGTACAGGCCAGACTTGTCGTTGGATTCTGTTTTTTTGGATTCTGTCAGTGAAAGCACGGCCAGATACTCCCTGCAGGTCACCAGTAGCACAGGGTTTGCGGTCAGGTTGAGGAGCAGAGGAAAGCTGCCCTGCTCAGGAGAAACGCCTGCTTGGATATTGGGGAATTTCAGGTGAATTGTCTTTACACATTGTCGAGAAGGAATATCCCATATTTTCAGCTCCTGAAAGGCAACACAGATATAGACCAGAGCTTTTGACTTGCAACTTATTATCTTTGACTTTTATTGCATGTAAGCAATGCATGATTTCTATTTCTCATGCCAGCAGCCAAGTTCATCATGCCATGACACTGATGCAAAACAAATCTCACGCTAATGAAAACCAAACACCAGTGGCTGGATTCACAAAACATTCTTAAGAATAAAATTTTCTGCAAAAACCAATGAGCTCAAACGTGCTACATGCCATGAGAATGAACTTCATTGGTTGTTACGGAAACTCAAACGTGCTGCGTAACGCGAGAATGAACCTCAATGGTTGTTACGGAAGCGCAAACGTGCTGCGTAACACGGGAATGAACCTCATTGGTTCTTGCTGAAGCTCAAACGTGCTGCGTAACACGAGAACGAACCTCAATGGTTCTTGCTGAATCTCAAACGTGCTGCGTAACACGAGAATGAACCTCATTGGTTCTTGCTGAAGCTCAAACGTGCTGCGTAACACGAGAACGAACCTCAATGGTTCTTGCTGAATCTCAAACGTGCTGCGTAACACGAGAACGAACCTCAATGGTTCTTGCTGAATCTCAAACGTGCTGCGTAACACGAGAATGAACCTCATTGGTTCTTGCTGAAGCTCAAACGTGCTGCGTAACACGAGAACGAACCTCAATGGTTCTTGCTGAATCTCAAACGTGCTGCGTAACACGAGAACGAACCTCAATGGTTCTTGCTGAATCTCAAACGTGCTGCGTAACACGAGAATGAACCTCAATGGTTGTTACGGAAGCGCAAACGTGCTGTGTAACACGAGAACGAACCTCATTGGTTGTTACGGAAGCTCAAACGTGCTGCGTAACACGAGAACGAACCTCAATGGTTCTTGCTGAATCTCAAACGTGCTGCGTAACACGAGAATGAACCTCAATGGTTGTTACGGAAGCGCAAACGTGCTGCGTAACACGAGAACGAACCTCAATGGTTCTTGCTGAATCTCAAACGTGCTGCGTAACACGGGAATGAACCTCATTGGTTGTTACGGAAGCGCAAACGTGCTGCGTAACACGAGAATGAACCTCATTGGTTCTTGCGGAAGCGCAAACGTGCTGCGTAACACGAGAATGAACCTCTTTGGTTCTTGCGGAAGCGCAAACGTGCTGCGTAACGCGAGAATGACCTCATTGGTTCTTGCGGAAGCTCAAACGTGCTGCGTAACACGAGAATGACCTCATTGGTTCTTGCGGAAGCTCAAACGTGCTGCGTAACACGAGAATGAACCTCATTGGTTCTTGCGGAACCTCAAACGTGCTGCGTAACACGAGAATGAACCTCATTGGTTCTTGCGGAACCTCAAACGTGCTGCGTAACACGAGAATGAACCTCATTGGTTGTTACGGAAGCGCAAACGTGCTGCGTAACATGAGAATGAACCTCATTGGTTGTTACGGAAGCGCAAACGTGCTGCGTAACAAGAGAACGAACCTCAATGGTTCTTGCTGAAGTGCAAATGTGCTGCGTAACACGAGAACGTACCTCATTGGTTGTTACGGAAGCTCAAACGTGCTGCGTAACATGAGAACGAACCTCAATGGTTCTTGCTGAAGCGCAAACGTGCGGCGTAACACGAGAACAAACCTCATTGGTTCTTGCGGAACCTCAAACGTGCTGCGTAACACGAGAATGAACCTCATTGGTTCTTGCGGAACCTCAAACGTGCTGCGTAACACGAGAATGAACCTCATTGGTTCTTGCGGAAGCGCAAACGTGCTGCGTAACATGAGAATGATCCTCATTGGTTGTTATGGATGCTCAAATGTGCTGCGTAACATGAGAACGAACCTCAATGGTTCTTGCTGAAGCGCAAACGTGCGGCGTAACACGAGAACGAACCTCATTGGTTCTTGCGGAACCTCAAACGTGCTGCGTAACACGAGAATGAACCTCATTGGTTGTTACGGAAGCGCAAACGTGCTGCGTAACATGAGAATGATCCTCATTGGTTGTTATGGATGCTCAAATGTGCTGCGTAACATGAGAACGAACCTCAATGGTTCTTGCTGAAGCGCAAACGTGCGGCGTAACACGAGAACGAACCTCATTGGTTCTTGCGGAACCTCAAACGTGCTGCGTAACACGAGAATGAACCTCATTGGTTCTTGCGGAACCTCAAACGTGCTGCGTAACACGAGAATGAACCTCATTGGTTCTTGCGGAACCTCAAACGTGCTGCGTAACACGAGAATGAACCTTATTGGATGTTACGGAAGCGCAAACGTGCTGCGTAACATGAGAATGATCCTCATTGGTTGTTATGGAAGCTCAAATGTGCTGCGTAACAAGAGAACGTACCTCATTGGTTGTTACGGAAGCTCAAACGTGCTGCGTAACATGAGAACGAACCTCAATGGTTGTTACGGAAGCGCAAACGTGCTGCGTAACACGAGAACGAACCTCATTGGTTATTGCGGAAGTGCAAATGTGCTGCGTAACACGAGAACGTACCTCATTGGTTGTTACGGAAGCTCAAACGTGCTGCGTAACATGAGAACGAACCTCAATGGTTGTTACGGAAGCGCAAACGTGCTGCGTAACACGAGAACGAACCTCATTGGTTATTGCGGAAGCGCAAATGTGCTGTGTTACACGAGAACGAACCTCATTGGTTATTGCGGAAGCGCAAACGTGCGGCGTAACACGAGAACAAACCTCAATGGTTGTTACGGAAGCGCAAACGTGCTGCGTAACACGAGAACGAACCTCATTGGTTATTGCGGAAGAGCAAACGTGCTGCATAACACGAGAACGAACCTCAATGGTTGTTACGGAAGCGCAAACGTGCTGCGTAACACGAGAACGAACCTCAATGGTTCTTGCTGAAGCTCAAACGTGCTGCGTAACACGAGAATGAACCTCACTGGTTGTTATAGAAGCTCAAACGTGCTGTGTAACACGAGAATGAACCTCACTGGTTGTTACGGAAGCGCAAACGTGCTGCGTAACACGAGAACAAACCTCATTGGTTCTTGCTGAAGCTGGAACGTGCTGCGTAACACGAGAATGAACCTCACTGGTTGTTATAGAAGCTCAAACGTGCTGTGTAACACGAGAATGAACCTCATTGGTTCTTACGCGGAAGCGCAAACGTGCTGCGTAACACGAGAATGAACCTTATTGGTTCTTGCTGAAGCTCAAATGTGCTGCGTAACACGAGAATGAACCTCACTGGTTGTTACAGAAGCTCAAACGTGCTGCGTAACACGAGAATGAACCTCACTGGTTGTTACGGAAGCGCAAACGTGCTGCGTAACACGAGAATGAACCTCATTGGTTCTTGCGGAAGCTCAAACGTGCTGCGTAACACAAGAACGAACCTCATTGGTTCTTGCGGAAGCTCAAACGTGCGGCGTAACACGAGAACGAACCTCATTGGTTCTTGCGGAAGCGCAAACGTGCTGCGAAACATGAGAATGAACCTCATTGGTTGTTATAGAAGCTCAAACGTGCGGCGTAACACGAGAACGAACCTCATTGGTTGTTATAGAAGCTCAAACGTGCTGCGTAACACGAGAACGAACCTCACTGGTTGTTACAGAAGCTCAAACGTGCTGCGTAACATGAGAATGAACCTCATTGGATCTCGCACGTGTCAAGCAAACATGCTTGAGCTTCCGTTTACCACAACTGATGTATGAGTTGATGAATGTTTATATGTGAATAAAAGCCTAAATTAAATCTGTTCATCATATAAAGCGATCACTTAATTCATATGGATTAGTTTTACAATCTCTTTATGAACTTTTTGAAACGCCACAGTATCAATTGTTTAGGCTGTCTATTTCATTAAAAAGATCTTCATTTGCGTTCTAAAGAAAAAAAAAAGTCTTACAGGTTTGAAACAACATGAGAGTGAATAATTAATGATAGTATTTTCATTTTTGCGTGAACTAACCCTCTAACTTCTTTCTTAAGAAGATATTCATGAATCCAGCCCCTGGATCTTTTATGTTTTCCATTTTGGCATTTAGTAGATGGAAACTAACAGCGTCCTTAGAGTAGCTGAAGATCTTGCCCAATGCTTGGTGAATAACCACATCCAGCACAGATGTGTGATGACTGTGCAGAACCGCAGTTGGGCGGCAGGTCACATAGCGGTTCCACAGCCTGACAGGACCCACTCCAGCAGTTACCAGCAGACCGAGAGAGAAGCTGAAGTCAAAACACTTGACTCCCTACAGCAGAAGAAGAGGGAGATGGAGATACAGCGAAAGGGTTTAAAATATTGTGTCATTATTTGCTGGTAGTCATGTTGCAAATTTGTCAGACTAATGAGTGAGTCACAGTACTCCTGTTTTACACAATATCCAGGCCCAGGCCCTTTTCTTCTCCAGCAGTTAAATTTGTAACTACTGTGGGGTTGGCCTATTGCTTCTCTGAATGTTACAGAATGGAAAATACTGGGGAATAGTCTGTTTTAATAAATCCGTCAAAACAACTAAATGAAGATTTTTATGGGGTCTGAACACTCCCTTCAAAAACCACAACAACAACCTCTCTGAATCATGAGTGTATATTTAGTTTTACTGTAAATGGTTTGTGACTGTCTTTTCCCATAGAAATCAACATGCCTTTGAACTGTGACCTACAAATGAGCTTTGGAATCAATCAATCAATCTCTGTGTTTGTTTATCTATCTGTGTTTATTGATCTATGTTTGTTTATATATCTGTTTGTTTATCAATCTATATATATGTGTCTATCTATCAATCTATCTCTGTGTTTATCTATGTTTATCTATCTATGTCTGCCTGTCTATGTGTTTGTGTATCGATCTGTCGATCCATCATCTGTTTATCGATCTGTCTATCCATCATCTATCTGTTTATCTGTGTTTATCAATCTATCTACCTGTCTATCAATCATCTGTCTGCTGATCTGTCTGTCTATCTATGCATTTGTCTGTTTATCGATCTGTGTCTATCCATCATCTACCTTTCTATCTATTTGTTTATAAATCTATCTTTGTCAATCTGTCTATTATTTGTCTGTTTTTATCGATCTACATTTGTCTATCTCTGTGTTTGTGTATCGATCTATCTGTCAATCAATCTATCTATCTAGTTGTTTGTTTATCTGTTATCTATCTGCCATAGAGGATAAATATGAAATGCAGAGAATAAGATGCACCATTGTTGCAAACATTATAATTCACCACCTTTTGTATTCTCCAAATGTATTTCTCACTCTTCTGATTGACATCAATGATGACCACAGAGCTGGCTGGACTTTCTGATGATGTAATAATGAGCTCATCGTGGGGCTCATACAGGATTTTGTTGATCGGCTCGCTGTGGATTTTTGGGATGTGCTGATAAGAGATCAGTGCACTGTGCGCACATATATCCTGTTCATGAAATATTTTTTTACAACATCAGTGACATGCAATGCAACATTTTAACAGATATTTTTCTGTTTTTGTATCAAATGTTTTCATAGAAACAACATCACACATTTCCATGGCACAAAATCACTCTACAATCATGAAGACGCACACACTCACTGGCATAAAGATTTGCAATGGGCCAGTTTGGTCGGTGAAAGGCATTTCAAAGAGCCCCTTGAAAGGCTGAAGAAACCACAGCAAATTCACAGAGCCTTTCTCATCTCCCCACATCAGCACACACTTTTCTCCTGGAGCCTAGATGAGGAGGATCAAACATGACTCACAGTGAGCCAAAACAAAAACAAACCAGCTTGGAGAATTAACAAGCTTAAAATAAATTCCTGTTCAACACCAGGGCATGAAATGTCAGCAGCCTACCTCTGTGTCATACCAATAACATAGAGCAGTAGCAGCATGACTCAGTCCTGAAAACAACATAGAGAGAGGAAGACAACAAGGTCAAAATGTAAGAAGAAAAGCAAACTACTACATCTAGCAGTGCAAACTTTTGTTGGCTCATACCGAACAAATGAACCTGCTCAAAACCAAATGTGGTGGAAACGTCAAAGAAGTGGATCCCCCTGCTCAGGGTTGACACGGCGATCTTGTGAACATTTGCCATGTAGACGGCATCTGTGCTCCAACCCTGGAACCTCCTACGATGCTGCCGTTTATTAAAGGGGTCAGCACACATCTACAGGGACGAAGACATTTTTGACTCATGAACCGTAGGTCACAGAATATTATTTTTGTAAGTATATATTTCTGTGAATTAAATGTTAATTTGTCACCTCCAGTGGCTTTATTTTGTTCAGATGACTGTTCCACACAATGAGAGTTCCTCTCTTGCTGACGCTGACGTAACGCATAGGTGGAGACTGACTCAAAGCCAAGATACGCACGATAGGCTCTTGCTGATGAGTGAGCGATTTTATGATTAGAATTGTAGAAAGAGAAACAATATTTTTACGCACATTCTAAGAACTTAAAACAAAAATAAATAATAAGAAATGATAGATAGATAGATATAGATAGACAGATAGATGGATAGAGAGATACAGACAGATAGATAGACAGATAGACAGACAGATAGACAGACAGATAGATAGATGATAGATAGATAGACAAACAGACAGACAGATAGATAGATAGACAGATAGACAGACAGATAGATAGACAGATAGACAGACAGATAGATAGATGATAGATAGATAAATAGATAGATAGACAGATAGATAGATGATAGATAGATACAGACAGATAGACAGATAGACAAACAGACAGACAGATAGATAGATGATAGATAAATAGATAGATAGACAGATAGATAGAAAGATACAGATAGACAGACAGACAGATAGATAGATGATAGCTAGATAGACAAACAGACAGACAGATAGATAGATAGACAGATAGACAGACAGATAGATAGACAGATAGACAGATAGATAGATGACAGATAGATAAATAGATAGATAGACAGATAGATAGATGATAGATAGACAGACAGATGGATAGATGATAGATAGATAGATAGATAGATAGATAGATAGATAGATAGACAGATGATAGATAGATAAATAGATAGATAGACAGATAGATAGATGATAGATAGATACAGACAGATAGACAGATAGACAAACAGACAGACAGATAGATAGATGATAGATAAATAGATAGATAGACAGATAGATAGATGATAGATAGACAGATGGATAGATGATAGATAGATAGATAGATAGATAGATAGATAGATAGACAGATGATAGATAGATAGAAAAATAGATAGATAGATAGATAGATGATAGATAGACAGATAGATAGATGATAGACAGAAAAAACAGACAGATAGACAGACAGATAGATAGATGATAGATAAATAGATAGATAGACAGATAGATAGATGATAGACAGATAGACAGACAGACAGATAGATAGATGATAGACAGATAGATAGACAGATAGATAGATGATAGACAGATAGTCAGAGACAGATAGACAGATAGATAGACAGATAGATAGACAAACAGACAGATAGATAGACAGATAGATAGATAGATAGATAGATAGACAGATAGATAGATAGATAGATAGATAGATAGATAGATAGATAGATAGATAGATCACCTTGTTATAGGTACAGTGGTGTATTAAAGGCTGTGAGATGGGTACACTTTTACAGTCGTGCAGCGAGTTTATGACATGCTTGTAATGCTGAAACATGAAGTTGTGGAACGTTTGCCATTCAACACGACCGTCACAGGAGATGTCCATCTGTACAAAAGAAACACTTCTGCTCTGACAGCCGGTCATATAATAGAGCCCAAACAGGTACATGTAACTCTGCTCACGAAAAGACAGGCATAGACAGCTGATGTCCACAACAGACCTCAGCTTGTCTTCTTAGCAGCTCCTGACAAGTGAAAGTAAATAACCACAAACTGAAGACAACTGGCCTCATTGAATAACTCCTCCACGTCACTTCTCTGGTAATCTTGGCCTGTCGCTTCTTTCAGAGAGGAGAAGAACTCATCAAAACTCATAGAGTTAGCTGAGACTCGGTCACATGCTCTGTTGGGTTTGGATCTTACAGAACGCTGCCTGAGGAACGATTCCATCAGTGACCTCAGATGACTCGGCTGCAGCGACTCCAAGAGACGCACACTCCAGCCAGCAAAACTAAAGATTTAATGGAGCAGAGAGGGAAAATATGGTGTGAACTAAATATGTATGCACAGAGTCATCCAGCAAATGATGATTACCATGAAATGCATGGAGAAAAAGAGAGATAGAGGGAGTACAGAAGAGCAGAAGTAGGTTTCGTAGGGAGAGACAGACAGTGTTGTGCGTTTGAGAGAGAGACAGAGACGCCCTGTGGAGCAAACAGCAACTGCAGTTACTTTCTCAATGTGTCTTGAACCCACATGACGCCACCACAAAGTCGTGAATGCGAGTGGGAAGCTCTGGATTTTCTGTAAGCCCAGAGTTTACGAGCTGAGGGTGTGTCAGTGAGAAACGTGGCAGAATACAACAATACTTCTAGGTGTTTAGCAGAGCATTGTCAGGCTTTTTTATTTACATCAAAATAAGCTAACTGCCTGCACAACATGTAATAGCATTGTAATATAATATGTGACGGAGTTTACAATGGCTTTATAAATTAATTAAAAACATAAAAAAAGCAAAACACACCTGATGCACATTCTTTGTTCTTAATTTTCTAGAAAAACCTTGTTGTATTTTTGTGTAGTTAATTAAGAGATGGTCAACCCAAAAAAGGTCGCATATCTGTTCTGATAGGTGTGGAAGCTTGTTTCAGTCAATAAATAAAAAACAAAAAAGGTAGTTGAGACTTTTTATCTCACAATTCTGACAGTTTTTCTAACAATTGCGAGTTATAATGTCAGAATTGCAAGAAATAAAGTCAAAATTGTGAGAAATAAAGTCAGAATTGCAAGTTATAAAGTTATAGAATTGTGAGATATAAACTCAAAATTGCGAGAAATAAAGTCAGAATTGTGAGAAATAAAGTCAGAATTACGAGTTATAATCTCAAAGTTGCGAGAAATTAAGTCAGAATTGCGAGAAATAAAGTAAAAATTGCAAGTTATAAAGTCAGAATTGCGAGTTTTAAACAATTGTGTGATAAAGTCAGAATTGCGAGAGATAAAGTCAGAATTGCGAGTTATAACTCAAAATTGTAAGAAATAAAGTCAGAATTGCGAGTTTTAAAGTTAGAATTGTGAGATATAAACTCAAAATTGCGAGAAATAAAGTCAGAATTGTGAGAAATAAAGTCAGAATTGTGAGAAATAAAGTCAGAATTGCGAGAAATAAAGTCAGAATTGAGAGTTATAATCTCAATGTTGCGAGAAATTAAGTCAGTATTGCGAGAAATAAAGTCAAAATTGCAAGTTATAAAGTCAGAATTGCGAGTTATAAACAATTGTGTGATAAAGTCAGAATTGCGAGTTTTAAAGTTAGAATTGTGAGATATAAACTCAAAATTGCGAGAGATAAAGTCAGAATTGCGAGTTATAACTCAAAATTGTAAGAAATAAAGTCAGAATTGCGAGTTTTAAAGTTAGAATTGTGAGATATAAACTCAAAATTGCGAGAGATAAAGTCAGAATTGCGAGTTATAACTCAAAATTGTAAGAAATAAAGTCAGAATTGCGAGTTTTAAAGTTAGAATTGTGAGATATAAACTCAAAATTGTGAGAAATAAAGTCAGAATTGCGAGAAATAAAGTCAGAATTACGAGTTATAACTCAAAATTGCGAGAAATAAAGTCAGAATTGCGAGAAATAAAGTCAGAATTGCGAGTTATAACTCAAAATTGCGAGAAATAAAGTCAGAATTGCGAGATATAAAGTCAGAATTGAGAGTTATAATCTCAAAGCTGCGAGAAATAAAGTCAAAATTGCAAGTTATAAAGTCAGAATTGTGAGTTATAAATTCAGAATTGCGAGTTATACACTCAAAATTTCGAGATATAAAGTCAGAATTGATGATATAAAGTCAGAATTGCAAGAAATAATGTCAGAATTGCGAGATATAAAGTGAGAATTGCAAGAAATAAAGTCATAATTGCGCGTTATATTCAGAATTGAGACGTTCTGAAAAAAAAAATCAGAATTGTGAGATATAAAGTCGCAATTACCTTTATTACTTTTTATTCAGCGGCGGAAACAAGATTCCATAGATAGGGTTGTGTGGACAGGAGGGGAAAAAATAAAACACAATTTTATAAAATATTAAAATTAAATATCGAATAATCAAGCTTAATTAGGATAGCAAAAGAAATTTAAACATCTATGTTTAGAAACTTCTAAAATGAAAAAATGCTTCCCATTTATTTCAAATCTGATATCAAAAGCTCTGCGTCCAATCAAACATTATTTTCACTTTTATTTTTAATATCTTGTTGCTATATGGCTAATACTTACTATAAGTGTCATCCATTCCACTGTGCAGTTAAATCAGTGAAATAGCTACAGTCATTTTTTCATGAAAGCATGATCTTGTTGCCACGAGTTTCCGACAACAAACCTAAATGAGCTTGAAAAGTTACTGATTTAAACACCACCCCTAATCACAGCTGGACAGCTTTAAAATCACACATGGCAGCACTTACAACATGCCTGTTCTTTAACAAAGCACATATCCTGTAATATGCAAATGCTAGCAGGTGCTGCTGGGAGTTTTTTATATGGTTTGGTTCAGGTCAAAATATTATGATGATTATAATGAAAACACAATTATGCTAGCTTTGTTTCCCTGCAGCATACAAATCCAACACTTTTCTGTGTTTTAGGTGTTTAGATATAAAATGAGTAAAACTTCGTAGCTAGGCATGCAATATGTTATTTCCATGTAAATACAAATTTATAGGGATCGATATGACCGATATAACCGATAATCCAAATTTTTGGAAGCCGATAAATATATTGGCCAATAAATCTAAATCTTGATATATTTTTTGTGAGCATTATTTTTAAAAACAAAAGTCACCAATAAATGCCACGTCACAAATTGTTTAAATTAAATTAAACAAATATAAAGGACAAGTGCTTTTATTTTAAGCCTTAACTTAACTGTAGAAAACACGGAAAGGAAACGTCTTATCTTTTCACAAAATGAGATATATGATCTTTTAAAACTCATATGACCTTTATCAAACTATTTTTAAGATAACTTTAAAACTTTTACGATATTAACATTTAAATCATCTAAAGCGCGCGAACGTGTCGCGCCATGCTGACAGAAAAACCCCCTCAAGGAAATAATCGATAATTTATTTTATCTGTTCAATAACAATAACATTAAAAATGAATATTTATCACTGATTTAATCTGATTTATCAAATTAAATGGATTCTATATGTCTGTGTAAGCAGCCGCCATTTGATTTGAAGAAATAATATTGTACTAACTGCTCAGTACTGCTGGGTATTTCCTTCTTATAGACCTTCCATAGATCCTTGTGTCGTTTCAAGGAGTCCATTCCTAATAAAAGCAAGAGATACACTGTTTAAAGCAGAAAAAGTAGATCTTATAAAAAGAAAACAGCTTATAAAATACAGTGACCTCACCAGCTTAATAAAAATATTACAATCGATTTCAGTACTTTGAGTTCAGTGATCCTCCAGCCTCAAAATAGTAGACAGATGCTCAGGTTTCTAGATTAATCATCCATTAGTTACTAAGACAATGTCCTACAACAACAGAACTGAGGAGGGCAAAAGTGTTTAGCGAGAGACCCTTTAACTGACTGTGATGACGCGTTTTAACGGTCATCAATATCGTAAATCCTGCAAAGTTTTTTTTTATATTTTCATTTTTTTTTTTTTTATGTATGTACATTTATAACACTATACTTTAGGGTTGTGCAATTAATCATATTTTCGATTTTTAAATTATATTTCGAAATTATATTTCAGTGAAATGCCTTCCTCGCAAACGCAGTCGGTTATGTCTTGCGCGTGCGCGCTCTTAAAGTGACCGCAGCCAAAATTAATAACGTTAATGGATTAGTTCACTTTTAAATAAAAATGTCCTGATAATTTACTCACCCCCCATGTCATCCAAGATGTTCATGTCTTTCTTTCTTCAGTCGAAAAGAAATGAAGGTTTTTGATGAAAACATTCCAGGATTATTCACCATATAGTGGACTTCAATGGACTCCAAACGGTTGAAGGTCAAAATTACAGTGAAGTGCAGCTTCAAAGGGCTTTAAACGATACGCATTCCCTATTCTACTTATGGTAAAAACAGAACTGGCGCTGTGTTCGTTCTGTAAGTAGAATAGGGAAGGTGTAGGACATACAGTATAAGCGTTTTGAAGAATGCGGAAAGCGGAAGTACGTTCAAGGCGATAATTTGTGTTTATAAAGCAAATGCAGTTGTATTTTTGTAGAAAATGACCGATTGTTTCTCTAGATAAGACTCTTATTCCTCGTCTGGTATCGTTTAAAGCCCTTTGAAGCTGCACTGAAACTGTAATTTTGACCTTCAACCGTCTGGAGGCCATTGAAGTCCACTATAAGGAGAAAAATCCTGGAATGTTTTCATCAAAAACCTTCATTTCTTTTCAACTGAAGAAAGAACAATAATAAACAATATCAATTAAAAAACACAAAATATACCGAAACTGAAATCATAAATGAATAAAGAAACATCTTCCAGCCAGCAGAGCTTACATTTGAAAAACAACCAACGTTTAACGTTAAAATGTAAACACTCGTTATACAATTTGTACTCATTTGTCTCGATAAATGTGCTATATAAGATGGCCTGAACAGGGTGCGGAATTATTTTGAACTCCATTTTAAACGTTCTGGAGTATTTCCCACTCACATCTTTACTGTACCACGTGGCTGACAGGCTGGTATGAATAAATAAATAAATAAAATAATAGTTAATAAAATTAAACAGTGATAATTATTATATTTATAATAAAATAATATTATTATTCTGTTTTGTACAGTAGATAAAAATGATGTTTACTTTGTTTACTCTTTGTGGTGAAGTTATAAAGTTACCTTTTTTCATGTACTGAACTTTCTAATGTTTGCCTTGTTGAAAATATTGAAGAAACAATATGTAAAATTGAATATGATGAATGAAGGAATCTTTCAAAGATTGGAAAAAAACAACAAATGTTTTACTTTGTCAAACAACGTTAGATATAGACACTTGTTATATAGCTTATATTTTCAAATCTTGCAATATTGCCTTGTTTCTCATAAAACTACATATCCCACAATTCTGCAGTTTCAAACCGGAAGTCGTTTGACTTCCTGGATACTTTAAACTGTCAAACGAAACAATAGTGAAGATAAGAGGCTGAACAACATCTGCTGTCACAAAAAACTGGATAAAGTAATGTATTTTAACTGCAGAAATAAAGGTTAGTTGTCATTTTATTACTCTTTATCTCACGTAAAGCGATTGTTGCGCGTAAATGAGTTTTGTACGTAGAGTATCAGATGGCTCTAACGCAAATAACGTTATGTCTGCTTGAAGATTTTTATTTTATTTCTTTAAACCTCTTATCATAAAGGAAAATACATTATAATATATTAATTCCCCCCCTTTTTTATCTAATAAGCATGTATGGGAGAAGATAGTACTTTGTAGCACTGCTCTTGTTGAATTTGTTGTCATAAATAAAAACATATTTATTTTATATTAAGTGATTTTAACTGCTATGTACTAAGATTTAAATTAATAATTTGATACAATTCAAATACACCTGATATAAAATGTGACCAAAAACTCAATGTCATATAATGAGGACAGTCATATTGAATGGATAAGGGTCAAAGGTCATGGTTTGAACATAACATCACAGCGTTTTCTTTTCTCCACAGTCCAGTGAGAGGTGACGGGGGTCATGGAGGAGTTCAGGCGCTCGTACCTGAGGCTGTGTAAGGAGGGAGGAGTGGACACTCAGGAGTCAGTGCTGGCGCAGCTGCAGGACACGAGGACAGCGACGGGCAGCTGGAGACTGGACCTGAGCGGGCAGAGCGTCAGCGCGGACACCTGCGGCGTGCTGGGGAGAGCACTGCAGAACGACACGCTCTTCACTGAGGTCATCCTCAGTGACTGCATGCTCAGTGAGGAAGGTAACTCGCAGAAACATCCATTTTATATTACATATACAAAACAAAACAAACAAAAAAATAATTTTGTAGTATAAAATTATTGTAAATGAACAAAAAGGTCCTACAAAATTATTTTTTTTTGTTTGTTTTGTTTTGTATATGCAGTATAAAATGTCTTATTTGCAATTGCAATTGCAAAAAAAAAAATTGCATAAATTACAGGCAGTGCAACAAATATTAACATTATTCTATTTAGTTGTTCACTTTGTGCACAAGTATATTAATCTTTAACAACAGCAGTATATAATACCTTGTTTTGTATACTTACAACAGCATAACATATTTAATGTCATTAATGTTCCCTGTTTGTCAAAAGCCAATAATAATAAAAAAAATTAATTATCGTTAAATAAATAAATAAAAATATTAACATTATTAACCTTTTGTAAGCTATTCGTACACTCAGGTGAGAGCCCAGACAATAAAATGTGATTTTGTAACAAAATAATGTTGTTTTTTTAAAACAAATGTAATTTTACTTTCTTTATTAATGTTTTTACTCTACATTTGTGCAGTTTTAGGGGGATTTATGGCATGTTTTAAATTTATATAAATAAATTAATAATTTTTTTATTACTAACTATTTATGTAAAATTTGCTTTAATAAAGACCCACATTTCTAACTTTCACTCATGGAGATAACATGGACATTTTGCCATGGTTTAGTGATAATATTTTTGCTAGATGATAGAAAATATAGTTTTAAAAGTAAAAAAATGTTCACTTTAACCAGTAGATGGCTGCAGAGCTCCACTATTTGACTAATTTCATGAGACTCTCACACTCTTCCCACCATCTACAGGTGCCAAGCTGCTCCTCAATGGGCTTTGCTCCAACACCACAGTGAAAGTTTTGGACCTGAAGGTGAATTTAAATTATGCATTAATTTATACATATTTTACTGGTCTGTCTCTAGCTTTGAAATGTATACTTAGTCTGTAATGCATTTCCTAAAAGCGTCATTTCTCTTCAGGGCAACAACATGAGAGGAACAGGAGCTGAGGCTTTGGGACATTTACTAGTGAGGAACAAGATGCTGCGCAGGTGAGGGATTTCTAACCTGTTTGATTTGTTTTCATTCCTATTTTCCTGGCTGAACATTTCTAAACTGCGTCTCAGTAATTTAATCTTTTGTATATTATCTAACATTTAAAATCAAATCAAAAGAAGGACATTTTACCTCAGTGATGTAGAAAGTAAGAGGATTTTGTGGCATTAAAAATAAAAAATAAATATCAAATGATTGTTTGTGTTTTGCTTGGAGACTTGTGCTGGAGTGGAACGCTCTGGGAATGTGGGAGGAAGGATTTGCTGTATTTTGTGAAGGTCTGGCCTCCAACACTTCTCTCACCCAGCTCGACCTGCGCAACAATCAGATCAACCACCAGGGGGCGGCGGAGCTCTGTGTGGCGCTCAAGAGGAACAGCACTCTGCAGGAGCTGGGTGAGTGAGAGAGCAGATTCACCCTCAACAGGGACTGTGTTGTTGTTTTCGTCCCAGTTCTTTGAGGCTGATGTAATGTAAATGTTTTGCAAGATGCCAGTCGCTCTCTTTTGCAACTGTGTGGTGGTATGCAATATTTCTCTTTGTCTGTTATTAAAACTGTGCAATCATTTAAATATATTTAATACGCTTTTTCTGTATGTTAACAGATCTAACTTAAAAATATCAGTAACTGATATACCCTATTGATGGCTCATACCATTGGGGCTATAAGATTTGGTCTTCAGTCTAAAAATTTGTGAACACACAAAAAAATCATGGACATGATTCGAAAAGGTTAATTTGTCCTGATTTAGTCACACTTGTGCTCCTCGCGGTCAAAAATGAGCGCATTGGAAAGGAATGGCAGACGAATTTCATCTAGTGTAAGCTTCTGGTACTGCACCAAACTAAATCTTACTGAAAGCTCATTTTTTGAGATATCAAACTCACATTTGGAACAACTTGTTTATAGTTATAGCTTTGATTTTCTTGCAGTTTTGGAGTAAAACGAGTTTTGGAAAATATATATTTCATATAAAAATTGAAAATAGTATTTTTGTGCATTTTTTATAACAATAAGCGTAAAATTCTGTAATAATAACTTTTCACTTCAGCAATAATCTGCAAAGTGTCGTCTTTGAAAAGAGATCAAATGCTCAAAAAGTGAATAAATGGATTATAACTAAAGCGTAAATATAATTTAGTACCATAAAATCCCCTAAAAATACAAAATATTACATAAAAAACATTATTGAACTAAAACATAGTACATTCATTTAATTGAAATAAAAATGTTTTAGTCATTTTTGACTGCCATGTGAAGAGAACCAGAGGGTTTAATGTTTTTGAAAGAAGTCTCTTGTTCTCACCAAGGCTGCTTTTATTTGATTAAAGGGTTAGTTCACCCAAAAATGAAAATAATGTCATTAATTACTCATCCTCATGTCGTTCCACACCCGTAAGACCTTCATTAATCTTCAGAACACAAATTAAGATATTTTTGTTTAAATTGTCCTGACAAAAATAGTCACACTTGTGTAGTCAAAATGAGCAGCATTGGAAATGAATGGGAGACGAATTTTATCTAGTGGAAACTTTTGGTACTGCAACTAACTAAATCTTACTAAAAGCTCATTTTTTGAGATATCAAGCTCAAATTTGGAACACAACTTGACTTTGATTTTCTCACAGTTTTGAAGTAAAACGTGTTTTGGAAAATATATATTTTTTATATAAGAATTGAAAATAGTATTTTTGTGCATTTTAAATAACTTTTTCATTACAGCAATAATCTGCCAAGTGTCGTCTTTGAAAAGAGATCAAACTTAAGTCTGTGCTCTAAAATATTCAAGATTTCCGACAGTTTAAGTTGAAAATTTATGAGTCTATGCTCAAAAAGTGAATAAATGGATTATACAGCGTAAATATAATTTAGTACCATAAAATACAAAAATTTCCCCTAAAAATACAAAATATTAAATAAAAAACATTATCGAACAAAAATATAGTACATTCATTGAAATAATAATAAAGAAATTTGGTCAATTTTGCTCACCAGAGTGTTAAATGTTGTTGAAAGAGTCTCTTCTGCTCATCAGAGCTGCATTTATTTGATTAAAAATACAGTAGGAATTCTGAAATATTATTTTGATGTAAAAAAGCTGTTTTCTATGTGAATATATAGTAAAGTGTAATTTATTCCTGTGATCAAAGCAGCATCATTTTCAGCATCATTACTCCAGTCTTCAGTGTCACATGATCCTTCTGATGCTCAAGAAACATATATGATTATTATCAATGTTGAAAACAGTTTGTGAAACCATGACACATATTTCAGATTCTTTAATCAATAGAGAGCAGCATTTATCTGAAATAGAAATCTTTATAACATCATACATATATGTAATTAATTCATTATAGCCTTTGTTGTAAAACCTAATTATCATAGATCTAAACATTATTATCAACGCTTAAGAAGAACACACATATATATGGTGTTATTTGTGCGGTCATAGAAAGCCTGAAAATATCTGGGAAATTTAAAAAGTTGATTTTTTGACCTGGAAAGTATTATGGAAAATGATTACATTATATAAAAAAGAAAATCTGGAAGACCAGGGGGCGTCAAAATGACTTAAAAGTATTTCAAATAAGCAACTAAAAATCAAGATATTACTTATTATTTGGTTATTTTTATACTGAGTAAATATCTTTCTAGTTATGTCAAGCTCTAAAATATTTTACCATGTAGAAATTGTGAGTGAGGGGGTCTTCAGATATTGTTGTGGAGAATTTAGATCCGCTGGTCTAGAAATGGTTCCTTTTTACTTCAGTCTCTATGAAAGTATTGTTCAAAATCACAAGTCGAGTCTGATGTGTTTGCAGATGTCAGATGGAACAACATGGGGCTGCTGGGTGGCCGATCTCTGCTGGAGGGAGTGCAGCAGAACCGCACGCTGCTCAAACTGGAGATGGCTGGAAACAACATTCCCAGTGACACGCTCCGAGCCATCGGTGAGGCTGAATGTCGACCGCAGCTGTTGTACACATTTATGGCAAGGCACTACAGGTGAATAGAGGAGATCGCGCCATACTTTCCCTATTTGGTTAATCACAATAAGACAATAGTTTTTTTTTAAAATGTTTTTATCGTCGTATAAATCAGAAAATACATTTTCACCGTGATTTTTGGAATAAAATGTTATATAAATGAGAGTGATAAATTAACAAACTTTCTGCAAAAAACTTCAGAATATAGATAGTAATAAAACAATGGTTTTACATGTAGTGTCTTGCCTTAAAGGTATAGTAAGAGATTTCTGAGAAAATCCAGACTTTGGAAACAATCCAAACAATCTCCCCTCCCTCATCATGAGTGGACACGCCCCCTACTGCTGATTGGCTCACTCGATCTCCTCCCCCATCATGAGTGGACACGCCCCCTACTGCTGATCAGCTCACTCTCTCTCCTCCCTCATCATGAATGGACACGCCCCCTACTGCTGATTGGCTCACTCGATCTCCTCCCCCATCATGAGTGGACACGCCCCCTACTGCTGATTTGCTCACTCTCTCCTCCCTCATCATGAATGGACACGCCCCCTACTGCTGATTGGCTCACTCAATCTCCTCCCCCATCATGAGTGGACACGCCCCCTACTGCTGATCGGCTCACTCTCTCTCCTTCCCCATCCTGAGTGGACACGCCCCCTACTGCTGATCGGCTGACTTTCTCTCCACCCCCATCATGAGTGGACACGCCCCCTACTGCTGATCGGGTCACTCTCTCTCCTCCCCCATCATGAGTGGACACGCCCCCTACTGCTGATCGGCTCACTCTCTCTCCTCCCCCATCATGAGTGGACACGCCCCTACTGCTGATCGGCTCACTTTCTCTCCTCCCCCATCATGAGTGGACACGCCCCCTACTGCTGATCGGGTCACTCTCTCTCCTCCCCCATCATGAGTGGACACGCCCCCTACTGCTGATCGGCTCACTTTCTCTCCTCCCCCATCATGAGTGGACACGCCCCCTACTGCTGATCGGCTCACTCACTCTCCTCCCCCATCATGAGTGGACACCCCCCTACTGCTGATCGGCTCACTCTCCTCCCCCATCATGAGTGGACACGCCCCCTACTGCTGATCAGCTCACTCTCTCTCCTCCCCCATCATGAGTGGACACGCCCCTACTGCTGATCGGCTCACTTTCTCTCCTCCCCCATCATGAGTGGACACGCCCCCTACTGCTGATCGGCTCACTCACTCTCCTCCCCATCATGAGTGGACACCCCCCTACTGCTGATCGGCTCACTCTCCTCCCCATCATGAGTGGACACGCCCCTACTGCTGATCGGCTCACTCTCCTCCCCCATCATGAGTGGACACGCCCCCTACTGCTGATCAGCTCACTCTCCTTCCCCATCATGAGCGGACACGCCCCTACTGCTGATCGGCTCATTCTCTCCCCTCCCCCATCATGAGTGGACACGCCCCCTACTGCTGATCAGCTCACTCTCCTTCCCCATCATGAGCGGACACGCCCCTACTGCTGATCGGCTCATTCTCTCCCCTCCCCCATCATGAGTGGACACGCCCCCTACTGCTGATCGGGTCACTCTCTCTCCTCCCCCATCATGAGTGGACACGCCCCCTACTGCTGATATGCTCACTCTCTCTCCTCCCCCATCATGAGTGGACATGCCCCCTACTGCTGATTGGCTCACTCTCCCACCTCATCATGAGTGGACACACCCCTACTGCTGATTTGCTCACTCTCTCCTCCCCCATCATGATTGGACACGCCCCCTACTGCTGATCGGCTCACTCTCCTCCCCCCCATCATGAGTGGACACGCCCCCTACTGCTGATCAGCTCACTCTCTCTCCTCCCTCATCATGAGTGGACACGCCCCCACTGCTGATTGGCTCACTCTCCCACCTCATCATGAGTGGACACGCCCCCTACTGCTGATCAGCTCACTCTCTCTCTCCTCCCCCATCATGAGTGGACACGCCCCCTACTGCTGATTTGCTCACTCTCTCTCCTCCCCCATCATGAGTGGACACGCCCCCCACTGCTGATTGGCTCACTCTCCCACCTCATCATGAGTGGACATGCCCCCTACTGCTGATTGGCTCACTCTCCCACCTCATCATGAGTGGACACACCCCCTACTGCTGATTTGCTCACTCTCTCCTCCCCCATCATGATTGGACACGCCCCCTACTGCTGATCAGCTCACTCTCTCTCCTCCCCCATCATGAGTGGACACGCCCCCTACTGTTGATCAGCTCACTCTCTCTCCTCCCTCATCATGAGTGGACACGCCCCCTACTGCTGATTGGCTCACTCTCCCACCTCATCATGAGTGGACACACCCCCTACTGCTGATTTGCTCACTCTCTCCTCCCCCATCATGATTGGACACGCCCCCTACTGCTGATCAGCTCACTCTCTCTCCTCCCCCATCATGAGTGGACACGCCCCCTACTGCTGATCAGCTCACTCTCTCTCCTCCCTCATCATGAGTGGACACGCCCCCCACTGCTGATTGGCTCACTCTCCCACCTCATCATGAGTGGACACGCCCCCTACTGCTGATCAGCTCACTCTCTCTCTCCTCCCTCATCATGAGTGGACACGCCCCCTACTGCTGATCAGCTCACTCTCTCTCTCCTCCCCCATCATGAGTGGACACGCCCCCTACTGCTGATCAGCTCACTCTCTCTCTCCTCCCCCATCATGAGTGGACACGCCCCCTACTGCTGATTTGCTCACTCTCTCCTCCCCCATCATGATTGGACACGCCCCCTACTGCTGATCGGCTCACTCTCTCTCCTCCCCCATCATGAGTGGACACGCCCCCTACTGCTGATCAGCTCACTCTCTCTCCTCCCCCATCATGAGTGGACACGCCCCCTACTGCTGATCAGCTCACTCTCCTCCCCCCCACTCTCTCTCCTCCCCCATCATGAGTGGACACGCCCCCTACTGCTGATCAGCTCACTCTCTCTCCTCCCTCATCATGAGTGGACACGCCCCCCACTGCTGATCGGCTCACTCTCCCACCTCATCATGAGTGGACACGGCCCCTACCGCTGATTTGCTCACTCTCTCTCCTCCCCCATCATGAGTGGACACGCCCCCTACTGCTGATCGGGTCACTCTCTCCCCTCCCCCATCATGAGTGGACACGCCCCCTACTGCTGATCGGGTCACTCTCTCCCCTCCCCCAGCGCTTTCAACAGCGTTTCTCAGAAATCATTTACTGCAGCTTTAATACAAAGACTTTTTGTTTTTTATAAGAACAAATCCAAATTTGTTTACACTTTCCCAGAGCAGTCCATGAACCACAACGCAGACCGGCAGTCCACACTTCGAGAGAGCCGGAGCAGGACTCAAGTGCTCAGCAAAGAGATCCAGCTCCTAAAGGAGGAGAAGGGCCGACAGGTGAGGGTGGCTGGGATTATTCAGTTAAACTGTGAGTGGATTGACATCTAACAGCCCTTCTCTCCATGTGGCCTGAAGTTTCTTAGTCTCATGGAGACCATTGACAGACAGAAAGACGAGATGGGAAGAAGCAGCAGGTCAGTGACACTTAAAGTTGAGCCAAACCAGCTTTTGGGTGAGTAAACAATGATCGAATGATGACAGCATATGAAATTTCTTGCAGAAATTCATCAATGCGTCTGGGGCAGTTACAAGAAGCTCTGAACGAGCAGAAATCATCTGTGAATTCTCTCACAGCCAAGTAGGCATCCTTTAAACCTGCCATGCATGTTTTACGTTAATGGCTAAAATCAAAGCAACAAGTTGTTTTTTGTACTTTGGCATGTTTGGCGAAAGTAAAGTCTGTGTTTTGTTGTTCAGACTGCAGATGATGGAGGCGGCTCTAGCTCTGTCGGAGCAGAAGACTCATGACCTGGGTGAACTGCTGACTCGAGTTAAAATGGAGAAAACCGAGCTCAGAGACAGACAGTCCAGAGAGATCAAGAAAGAGCAGGAGGTATTCAGAAACTGTTTTCAACACTAATACTATTATGTTACTAATATAAAACTAGCTCATTTAACTTTGCATTATTTCATAGTAAGTAATATTGTTCGGTCTGTAGGATAGTGCTCTGAGGGAAGCCAAGCTTCTGAAGGAGGTGAACAGTCTGTCAGAGAAGAACCTCCAGTTCAAGAACAAGGTACGGAGACGAAGCATTTCACATGATGGAGCGTCTCAGGTGTGTGAGATTTAACCAGTTTGTTTAACCCTCACAGCTGGAGGAGAGCGAACGAAGATGTAAAACACAACAGGATCAGATCTTTGAGCTGAAGCAGGAACTCACAAACACCACCGCTGAACTGAAGCTGCGGCTCGCCCAGACTGAAGGTGCCTCATCACTTCCGACTCAGTTACAATAGATTGTATTTCAGGAAATTGGAATGTTTTCTTTGTTCCGTTAGAACGGCTGGACATGGAGAAGAGAAGATCCAAGCAGGCACTCGAAGACATGGACAGTTTGCGACAGAAGGAGGTGAAGATGTCAAACTTTTGAGATTTTTTACTTTGAGTTTTGCTTGCATTTTTAGTTGAACATATTATCGTTTTTCTCCAGGTGGATCACCTGACAAGACACCAGGAAGAGAGTGAAAGAGCTCTTCAAGAGCGCATCCTCAAACTTGAGGGACAGCGGATCCAATTAGAAGAAGTAGACAAGATTATTCCCAAAACTAACCTGAAGATTAACAGAATATATGATGTATTTTTGTAGTCCAATCCAAAAGTTTGCGTCACCCTGGTTCCCTCGATAATAAAAATAAATAAGCTCCGTGACCAACAAAAGTTTATGATTAAAAAGTCCATCTTTTTTTCCCTCAGAATTGGACTTTATAACTTTCAATTGCGACTTTATATCATGCAATTCTGACTTTATAACGCACAATTGCGAGAAAAAAAGTCAGAAGTGTGTGAAAAACACAATTCTAACCTTTTTTTTCTTGCAATTGTCCGTTATATAGTCAGAATTGCTTAATATAAACTCACACTTCTGACTTTTTAACTTGCAATTGTCCGTTATATAGTCAGAATTGTATGATATAAACTCACACTTCGGACTTTCTTTCTTGCAATTTCACGTTATAAAGTCAGAATTGCTTGATATAAACTCGCACTTCGGACTTTTTTTCTTGCAATTGCGCGTTATAAAGTCAGAATTGCATGATATAAACTCGCACTTCGGACTTTCTTTCTTGCAATTGCGCGTTATAAAGTCAGAATTGCTTGATATAAACTCGCACTTCGGACTTTCTTTCTTGCAATTGCATGCTATAAAGTCAGAATTGCATGATAGAAAATCAGAAGTGCGAGTTTATTTCTTGCAATTTCACATTATAAAGTCAGAATTGCATGATGTAAACTCTCACTTTGGACTTTTTTTACTTGCAATCGCGCGTTATAAAGTCAGAATTGCATGATATAAACTCGCACTTCAGACTTTTTTTACTTGCAATCGCGCGTTATAAAGTCAGAATTGCATGATATAAACTCGCACTTCGGACTTTCTTTCTTGCAATTGCATGTTATAAAGTCAGAATTGCATGATATAAACTCGCACTTCTGACTTTTTTTACTTGCAATTGCGTGTTACATAGTCAGAATTGCATGATATAAACTCGCACTTCTGACTTTTTTTACTTGCAATTTCACGTTATAAAGTCAGAATTGCATGATATAAACTCGCACTTCGGACTTTCTTTCTTGCAATTGCATGTTATAAAGTCAGAATTGCATGATATAAACTCGCACTTCTGACTTTTTTTTACTTGCAATTTCACGTTATAAAGTCAGAATTGCATGATATAAACTCGCACTTCGGACTTTTTTTACTTGCAATTGCGCGTTATAAAGGCAGAATTGAATGATATAAACTCGCTTTTTTACTTGCAATTTCACGTTATAAAGTCAGAATTGCGTGATATAAACTCGCTTTTTTACTTGCAATTTCACGTTATAAAGTCAGAATTGCATGATATAAACTCGCACTTCGGACTTTTTTTACTTGCAATTGCGCGTTATAAAGGCAGAATTGAATGATATAAACGCGCACTTCTGACTTTTTTTACTTGCAATTTCACGTTATAAAGTCAGAATTGCGTGATATAAACTCGCACTTCAGTCTTTTTTTACTTGCAATTGCGCGTTATAAAGGCAGAATTGAATGATATAAACTCGCACTTCGGACTTTTTTTACTTGCAATTGCGCGTTATAAAGGCAGAATTGAATGATATAAACTCGCACTTCGGACTTTTTTTACTTGCAATTTCACGTTATAAAGTCAGAATTGCGTGATATAAACTCGCACTTCGGACTTTTTTTACTTGCAATTGCGTGTTACATAGTCAGAATTGCATGATATAAACTCGCACTTCGGACTTTTTTTACTTGCAATTTCACGTTATAAAGTCAGAATTGCGTGATATAAACTCGCACTTCGGACTTTTTTTACTTGCAATTGCGCGTTATAAAGTCAGAATTGCATGATATAAACTCGCACTTCGGACTTTTTTTTACTTGCAATTTCACGTTATAAAGTCAGAATTGCGTGATATAAACTCGCTTTTTTACTTGCAATTTCACGTTATAAAGTCATAATTGAATGATATAAACTCGCACTTCGGACTTTTTTTACTTGCAATTTCACGTTATAAAGTCAGAATTGCGTGATATAAACTCGCTTTTTTACTTGCAATTTCACGTTATAAAGTCAGAATTGCATGATATAAACTCGCACTTCGGACTTTTTTTACTTGCAATTTCACGTTATAAAGTCAGAATTGCGTGATATAAACTCGCTTTTTTACTTGCAATTTCACGTTATAAAGTCAGAATTGCGTGATATAAACTCGCTTTTTTACTTGCAATTTCACGTTATAAAGTCAGAATTGCATGATATAAACTCACACTTCTGACTTTTTTTACTTGCAATTTCACGTTATAAAGTCAGAATTGCGTGATATAAACTCGCACTTCGGACTTTTTTTACTTGCAATTTCACGTTATAAAGTCAGAATTGCATGATATAAACTCGCACTTCGGACTTTTTTTACTTGCAATTGCGCGTTATAAAGTCAGAATTGCATGATATAAACTCGCACTTCGGACTTTTTTTACTTGCAATTGCGCGTTATAAAGTCAGAATTGAATGATATAAACTCGCACTTCGGACTTTTTTTACTTGCAATTTCACGTTATAAAGTCAGAATTGCATGATATAAACTCGCACTTCGGACTTTTTTTACTTGCAATCGCGCGTTATAAAGTCAGAATTGCATGATATAAACTCACACTTCTGACTTTCTTTCTTTGCGAGTTTATCCTATAAAGTCAATTTTTTCGTGCAATTGCAAGAAAAAAAGGGAGAATTGCGAGTGTATATCATGCAATTCTGACTATATAACATGCAATTGCGACTTTATATCACACAATTCTGAGAAAAAGAGTCAGAATTGTGAGATAAAAAGCTGCAATTATCCTTTTTTTTTATTCTGTGGGGGAAACAAGCTTCCGTATGAAAGACACATGATAGAGACACATGATATAATTTGGCCAGTCAGCATCTAGTAGGCAGTCATTACTGTATTTTAACATTATTACGAGGACATAAAAGATCACGATCTCTATAATTCGCTTTAAAAGTAGATCATGGACGTCTTCAAGATCGATCACGATTTAAAAATTCGCCAGATCGCCCACCCCTTATTCTTACTGATTCTTTGTTCTGCTGAACACAAAGGAAGATATCTGAAAGAGTGAATGTCAGTAACCAAACAGATCTTGTCCCCCATTGACTCCCATAGTATTATTTATTTTTTTACTTGGTTACTGACATTCTTCTAAATATCTTTCTTTGTGTTCAGCAGAACAAAGAAATTCATACAGGTTTCGAACAACTTGAGGGCGAGTAAATGTTGACAATTTTCATTTTTGCGTGAACTAACCCTTTAAGAAGATTGACAATGAAGAATCACATTTGCACTTGACTCAGTTTGTCTCTTGCATGCAGGAGGTCAGCAGGACGAAAGCGGCTCTAGTGACTGAGAGAGCTCAAGCTGAGGAGGAGCTTGGGAAAGTGCGCGCCCAAGTGCGACTGGAGGAGGTATGCAAATGCTTCTTGAATCGGTACCACATTATCGGTATCGTCCATCAGAACCACAAGATATCATGTTCCCTCTGCAGCAGCAGCACCTGACCAGCCTGGAGGAGAAACTGCGAGCGGTTCGTCAGTCCCGGGACGAATCGCAGAACCACTGCACCCAGCAGAAACAAACCCTCGCTGAGCTTCACGCCAGAGTGGGCCAGCAAAGCATCGAGATGGACTCGCTCCGCCGCAGGATAGAGGAGCTACAGCAGGTACTGCCTCCGGTGGAGAGACGCAGCGCTGCTTCTCAACCTGTTGGACTGCAAGGTCCCCCACTGTGCACATTAATTCATTTATTATTTACTGCAGAAATTGAGTGTCCATAGATTAAAATCAATAAAATCATTATAATTAAAATGTAAATAATTAAGTTGTAGAGTTCCAGATATAAAATAAAAATATCTTTATTTTTAGTTGTTTTAGCTTTAATGCATTTTGTTTAAAACATTTTATGCAGTGCTAATTTCGTTGACGAATAATTTTCGTCAACAACATTTTATTCACGGACTAAAACGAGACAACTAAATAAAAATGCATTGTGAATGACTAAAACTATGACTAAAATCTACTCTAATTTTCATCAACGAATAAAAACGAGACGAAAATGATAGAGAGAGACGATTTGGAAAGATATCCAGTCAGGACTGCTGTCCTGTGTGGAAAATGCGTGTAATGTGCCGATCTAACCGCGGGAAGTATGCAAATACATACATAAGCTGACAGGCAAGTAGGACTGAATGCAATGATTGGACGAACAATTTTTGGTCCTGAAACTTCCACAGAAGATATATATACATTTTTTAAATATTTAGACCACTTCTATTATTGACTGCTGGCAGGATGTGAAGAGAGTTTTAACCAGTATAACAAAAAGTGTTTATGAAAAACATTGCTTACCCTACCTTTAAAGGGATAGTTCACAGAAAAAATTTAATTTATCCTATGATTTTCTCACCCTCAAGCCATCCTAGGTGTATATGACTGTCTTCTTTCAGACGAACACAATCGGAGTTATATTAAAAAATATCCTGGCTTTTCCAAGCTTTATAATGGGAGTGAATGGGGGCTGAGATTTTGAAGCCCAAAAAAAATGCATCGATCCATCATAAAAATAATCCATACAGCTCCAGGGGGTTAATGAAGGCCTTCTGAAGTGAAGCGATCAGTTTTGTAAGAAAAATATCCATATTTAAAACTTTATAAACTAGAATCAGTAGTTTCCGTATGCGCGTTGATTCCTGTGGAAGAGTGAACTTTGGCCCGACATACTGACGAACACGGAAGCGCAGAGGAGAGCAAAACAAAACACCGCTAACAAATTAGAAGTGTAAAATGAGAATTTTTAAAGGTGCCCTAGAATTAAAAATTGAATTTACCTTGGTATAGTTGAATAACAAGTTCAGTACATGGAAAAGACATACAGTGAGTCTCAAACTCCATTGTTTCCTCCTTCTTATATAAATCTCATTTGTTTAAAAGACCTCCGAAGAACAGGCGAATCTCAACATAACACTGACTGTTACGTAACAGTCGGGATCATTAATATGTACGCCCCCAATATTTGCATATGCCAGCTCATGTTCAAGGCATTAGACAAGGGCAGCCAGTATTAACGTCTGGATCTGTGCACAGCTGAATCATCAGACTAGGTAAGCAAGCAAGAACAACAGTGAAAAATGGCAGATGGAGCAATAATAACTGACATGATCCATGATTACATGATATTTTTAGTGATATTTGTAAACTGTCTTTCTAAATGTTTCGTTAGCATGTTGCTAATGTACTGTTAAATGTGGTTAAAGTTACCATCGTTTCTTACTGTATTCACGGAGACAAGAGCCGTCGCTATTTTCATTATTAAACACTTGCAGTCTGTATAATTCATAAACACAACTTCATTCTTTCTAAATCTCTCCAACAGTGTGTAATGTTAGCTTTAGCCACGGAGCACTATCAAACTCATTCAGAATCAAATGTAAACATCCAAATAAATACCATACTTACGCGATTAGACATGCTGCATGAGGAACACTTTGTAAAGATCCATTTTGAGGGTTATATTAGCTGTGTGAACTTTGTTTATGCTGTTAAAGGCAAGCGCGAGCTCCGGGGGCGGAGAGCACGAGAATTTAAAGGGGCCGCAGCCTAAATCGGCGCATATTTAATGATGCCCCAAAATAGGCAGTTAAAAAAATGAATACAAAAAAAATCTATGGGGTATTTTGAGCTGAAACTTCACAGACACATTCAGGGGACACCTTAGACTTATATTACATCTTGTGAAAACACGTTCTACGGCACCTTTAAAGAGAATTGTGGGTGGAGCTTGAGTTTGTTGCCAAGCACTGTATGTTTGAAATGTGAGAGTCGCTGTCTCTCACCTGAGCTTACGATAATCATCCATCCTACATCATACGCCATTACCGCAAGCTAGTGATTCTTGTCTATTAAGATTTAAATATGGATATTTTTCATACAAAAACCCATCGCTTCACTTCAGAAGGTCTTTATTAACCCTCTGGAGTCGTATGGATTATTTTTATGATGGATTGATGCATTTTTTGGGGTTTCAAATTCAAATCTCAGCTCCCATTCACGCTCGGAAGAGCCAGAATATTTTTTAATATAACTCCGATTGTGTTTCACTGAAAGAAGATAGTCATATACACCTAGGATGGCTTGAGTGTGAGTAAATCATGGGATAATTTTCATTTGTGGGTGAACTATCCCTTTAGTTATTTTAGTACTTCAGCTGTTTTTTTTAAGTTATGTTATTGTTTATTTCAAGAAATTGTTTTTATGCTTTTCATTTTAGTGAAAGGTGCAATATGTAAGATTTTTGCAGTAAAATATCCAAAAGCCACTAAGTCAGTGTTATATATTTTGTTCACTTGAGTACTTACAATATCCCAAATGTTTCCAACTATTTGTAATTTTAACGCGCGAGTCGCCGCCTGTCAATGGCGTCATACCAGCGTTACCCTCGGTTTCCGGCTTTATTTTGTAGAAACCATGGAAACACCAAAGACGCTTTAATACATTACACGTTTAAATAGACAAGGGAACAAATGTTTTGATATATTTATAGACAAAATACTAATTATTGTTATATAGCTCAACACGTTTAGTCTTCTTTCTCCATCATACAATACGTTTTAAAATGAATGTCAACTTATCAATTTATCAGCACATTTTCAACACTCTCAAATGTATCTAATATGATAAACAGAGCTGCGTTACCTCATACTCATGAGGCATCGGCGACTGTGACATAATAAAAGTCCCGCTGCTCGTGAGGCGTGTGTTGATCAATCGCTCCAGCTCCAGCTTAAAGTTAATAATCGCATCCATGAACATGATTTCTTCACAAGTCCAATCCCTATTGTTTTGCACCCTATTCTCTATGTTCAAACTTGGCGTCATCAAGCTACGCCTTTGTTTTGAATAGGCCTCTAGCGACCTCTAGTGGACAGAATTATTACATACTGCACCTTTAACAATAATAATCCTGATTTAATAAAACACATTTAAATGAATGAATGTAAATGACCTCTGTGACCACAGGATCTTGCAGGTAAAGAGCAGGAGAAAGTGTCAGAAGTGACCCGAGTGCGGGTGGAGCTGCAGGAGCAGATTGGTCACCTGCAGGCTGAGAGGACGGCACAGGGCGGCCTTAAAGAGAAGATTGCTGCTCTGGAGAGAGAGATGAAGGGTGAATAATATATATTCAGCAAGTTTTATAAAAGTAACTAATTCACATAGTGAAGACTAAATGCAAGACTTGTTTTCGTTCTGTTATGTAACCTGATGCCTGTTGCAGGCTGACGGCTCATGGAGTCTGTGTTTGTGTTTTGGATCAGTTCTCAGCACCACCCACAGAGAGGCCCTTCTGGACAAAGAGAGCGAGATCTCCTCTCTGCTCGAGCGGCTGCGCATCAGAGAGGGAGAGATCCAGCGGATACGTGAGGACGAGGCGCAGAGAGCCAGCTTCCTGCAGAACGCCATTCTCACTTACGTCCAGGGCTCGCCTCTTGCACACTTCAGCCCTAAAAAGTGATTTTCCCGGACTTTCCATCAGTTCCAGCAGGGTGCTTTTATGCTATGCATCATAAATCTACTGCATATGATGCTGAGTGGCATGTTTTCATGAATTAGAACAAAAATGATATAACAAAATATTGGTATGCATTCTTGTCCTGTATTTGGTTTGGGAGTTTGCTTTAGTGAATAATCAGGGAACTAAATTTTTCTATTTAGAAAATTTCACTGTTTTTATGAATATTTACTTCTGCCTTTCATATATCTGTCTTTTAAAAATCCCCAATGTGCCATATTGTCCATCAAAAGCTCTTATGGCACTTACAAATTGTATATTTTAAAATGTTTTCTACTTTTGAAGTGCTTTTGTAATGTCTGTTGGTTATTAAATAAAGTGTGTGTTTTTGATTAAGCTGTTTGTACAGTTTATAATGGATTAATGTTCATTCTTAAAGGATTAGTTCACAATTTACTCACCCCCATGTCCTTCAAGATGTTCATGTGTTTCTTTCTTCAGTTTTTGAGGAAAACATTCCAGGATTTTTCTCCATATAGTGGACTTCACTGGGGTTCAACGGGTTGAAGGTCCAAATGTCAGTTTCAGTGCAGCTTCAAAGAGCTCTACATGATCCCAGACGAGGAATAAGAGTCTTATCTAGAGAAACCATAAACATTATATACTTTTTAACCACAAATGCTCGTCTTGCACTGCTCTGTGATGCTCCACGCATTACGTAATCATGTTGGAAAGGTCATGCGTGACATAGGCGGAAGTACCGATCCAGCGTTTACAAAGCAAACATGCAAAGACTAAGTTAAAAAAAAGGTAAAACAATGATGTCGGACGATTTTGAAGTTGGGTTAGATTTAGTGACCTTTCCAACATGATTACGTCATGCGTGGCGCATCACAGAGCAGTGCAAGACGAGCATTTGTGGTTAAAAAGTATGTATTTTTTATTTTTTTTAGAAAATGTCTGATGGTTTCTCTAGATAAGACTCTTATTCCTCGTCTGGGATCATGTAGAGCTCTTTGAAGCTGCACTGAAACTGACATTTGGACCTTCAACCCGTTGAACCCCAGTGAAGTCCACTATATGGAGAAAAATCCTGGAATGTTTTCCTTAATTTCTTTTCCACTGAAGAAAGAAAGACATGAACATCTTGGATGACATGGGGGTGAGTAAATTATCAGGAAATTTTCATTCTGAAGTGAACTAATCCTTTAATATTTCAGTATAAAAATACACCAGTACTGTACTACAAGGAAATATTTCCATTTGAATGTGTTAAAACAATTAAACAACACAAACCTGCATGAAAAAAATGCATAATTACATTATTTCCAGTGTAACGACTCATGCATAAGGTCATGTGACAAACATCTAGCATACCGCTGTTTAAAATATTCGCTTCACAGGCAATACATGAACTGATAAAATTTCTACCTTGAGTCGCTTTGGATAAAAACGTCTGCAAATTGCATAAATGTACATATAAACTGGTATGCAGTAAATAGTGCGTACTGCACAGTATTTAGTAGCTGCACGTGACAGAGGCGATGACTCAACGCTGTGTGGGCTCCTGTCCCTTTAAATCTCTTCGGCTTTTTCCGGAGCGTCTCGGTGAGGTTCGCTGTCAGAACCGCTGCTGCAAAGAGGGCAGTGACCGTATTTGTGCACATATCTATCATTTCTCGGGTTAAGTGGGAGCTGTGTCATAATAAAACACATTTACGCCTGTAAAGTGAAGCAACCTGCCTCTCCACAAATGCAAGCGATTAAATGCGTGGTGGTCGGCGACGGGTGAGTAGTGTTTTTGGGAGCTGATGGAGAGGAGCATCCTTGGAAAACCCGTGTGGGTTATTATTGCAATGCATTGATGCCTAGTTCTGGCCTTTGCATTTGATCATTTGCTTAACGAAACACTCTTTATTTTATCTTAAGCATGTTCGTGTGTGCAGAATGCATGTAAAACTAAAATATTTATATGCATAGATATTAAAATGGGACGTAAAAAATTAATAATTGCTTTATATCTTCGTGTGTTATTGTGAATCACTGATGCACGTGCGGCTTTCGTTGTTTATTAGACATTAAATGAACGGAAATGTTTCATTTTTGAGAGAATGTGTTGTACTACTGACCCATGTTGGATGGCAAAAGCCTGAAGCAAGAAACGCTATGGTTACCACTCCCTCTTACGCGCGCGAGTGTGCACGAGAAGTGTGTGGAGCGCGTGCATGTGAGCGATAGTTTCCCTGCTATCCATGGGAAGTCCGACTCGTTTAGCGAATCGGTTCTTTTGAAGAATCGGTTCAAGAATGTGATTCTCTGTTATTTTATCTCTCCGGGAATCTGTTGAATAATGAACATGCAATTAACAGTTATATCAAAGCAAACTAAGACAAAACAGAAAGAAAAATAAAGATAAAATACATTTTATGCATTAAAGATCAAAGGATAGATTTAAGGCTTTTTGTGCCTTAAATTTATGCTAATTCCTGTCTTAACCCTTACAGGGTTTCTGGGGTCTAAATGACGTTTGCTAAAATAATAATAATAATAATAATAAAAAACGTTTTCTTTGTCCAAATAACTTTGTACAGTTGTTAACACTTTCTAGATCTACAAATAATAATAAAAAAAAATTGGAGTGATATCTTGTTTTTATGTTAGTGTAGAAAAAAAAAGTCACACTCAGGGTTTTTAGGGTCTCCAGAGACCCCAGACAACAAAATAAATGTTTTTTAAAAAACAAATGTAATTTTACTCTGTTTATTAATATTTTTACTCCACATTTTTGCAGTTTTTGGAGGATTTATCATATTTTTTTAATTTATATAAATAAATAAAAAATATTTGTTTAAATTGGTTTTTATACAAAAACAGCTTTTTATGTAAAATTCACTTTATAAAAGACCCACATTTCTAAGTTTCATTCATGGGGATAACATGGATAATTTGACATGCTTTAGTGTGAGATTTTTGCCCATCTTTTGGAAAATGCAGTTTTAAAAGTAAAAAAATGATCACTTTATCCAGTAGATGGCAGCAGAGCTCCACTATTTGCTGTTTTACTGACTGAAAGACTCTTTTCACAAGTATTTTTCAGCTGGATTCATATCTAAATATTATGAAAAAAAAAAATTACTTTTTGTCAAAGTTTAGCATTTGTTTGTAATGAAAAAAATACATTTTTCAATAATGTGAATTTTGTCCATTTTCTAAGCAGGGTCTCATAATGTAACAATATTGAAAAACTGATTTTTTTTTTTTCATTACAAAAAAACTGACAAAAAGTAATTTTTATTGTCATAATTGTGATTTCATAATATTTAGATATGAATCCAGCTGAAAAATACTTGTGAAAAGATGTCTTTCAGTCAGTAAAACAGCAAATAGTGGATCTCTGCTGCCATCTACTGGATAAAGTGATCATTTTTTTACTTTTAAAACTGCATTTTCCAAAAGATGGGCAAAAATCTCACACTAAAGCATGTCAAATTATCCATGTTATCCCCATGAATGAAAGTTAGAAATGTGGGTCTTTTATAAAGTGAATTTTACATAAAAAGCTGTTTTTGTATAAAACCTATTTAAAAAAAATATTTATTAATTTATTTATATAAATTTAAAAAATATGATAAATCCTCCAAAAACTGCACAAATGTGGAGTAAAAACATTAATAAACAGAGTAAAATTATATTTGTTTTAAAAAAAAAAAACAATTATTTTGTTACAAAATTACATTTTGTTGCCTGAAGTCTCTGGATACCTCAGAGACCCTGAGTGTGCATCCAAAACGAAGACCGCACAAGGGTTATATTAGTAAAAGTAGTTTTTTAATGGCCATTTACATTTGTAGAAAAATAATTTCACAAAAAAATACAGAAAATCATATATATATATATATATATATATATATATATATACCTTATTTTAAAATCAACATCATCTTAAAAAAACATTGCATTTCAATGTTTTGTATTATTTTTGTAACAAAAAAGTCAAATCTATACGAATCAGACGTGTCTGAAAAGAAACGGTTCAGTGAATCATTCAAGTGGTAACTCGTGAACCGCTTCGCGAACGAGTCCTTGATCGACTCTTTGAGGCCAGCGTGTTTCACTGGAGCTCTGCAGGCGTGTGGTTTCCCTCAGGCCAGTGTGAATCTGGGACAGGGTCTGTCACTATCTGACTTACTAACACCCACACAAAGAGCACACAAGCAGCAGGAACTATATCATGAATAAGGCTGCTTCATGCAAAAGTAATTTTATGACTTAGTGGTCTTTTCACTATTATTTCCTCTCCATCCGTGAGTTTTCTTTACATTCACATTAATGCATGTCAGAAACCCCTAGTTCATCTGCCTCTTGTGCTTTTCCTCAGGGCGGTGGGTAAGACCTGTCTGCTCATCAGCTACACCACAAATGCCTTCCCTGGCGAGTACATCCCTACAGTGTGAGTATATAGTGTGCATATGAGCTAGAATTTGGTGTTTAAGTCATTGAGATATCTATCTATCTATCTAGTATATGATACATTTATGGCTCATATAGTATGATATAGTGAGAAAAACACTTTGATGAAATTCTGAGGCTTGCCTTGTAATGTAAATCATTGAGATCTTTATCACAGTATAGGAGATATTTACATAAAATGCATAAACATATCAGTCGTTACTCTATATCTGTGAATAATGTCTTAGTAAGATGATATTTAAATGCTTAGTTTTATGATCAAAGCTCTGTAATTTTAAAACATTTAATGTAATGTGTTGTATTAAAGGTTTAGTTCAGCCAAAAATTTAATTCCTGTCATTAATTCCTCTCCATCGTGTCGTCCCACACCCGTAAGACCTTCATTCATCTTCAGAACACAAATTAAGATATTTTTGATGAAATCCGAGAAAACCACTGCAGTCACATGCCTGTTTTAACGATGTCTTTAGTTCCTTTCTGGACCTTGAAAGTGTTGATTATATTGCTGTCTATGGACGAGTCATATACCTCTTGGATTTCATCAAAAATATCTTAATTTGTGTTCTGAAGATGAATGAAGGTCTTACGGGCGTGGAATTAATGACATAATGTTCATTTTTGGGTGAACTAACACTTTAATGATGATTGAGAGATGATTTCACAGCTAAAAGACACAAGCTGAAGGTTTTACAATTATACTAAAAGGCTTTTACTTGCTAAAAAAGTCTAAACTTTCAGTCAGAGACAGAAGGACTGTAGCAGATTGAGTCCAACAGGTTCATCAGCAAAGTTTTGATCATGTTGTTAATATTATACATTAAGCTTTATAGGGCTAAAAATGAGAATTTTATCCTTTATAGGGTTAAAAATGGACAAACTCAACCATTAAAGGATACATTTTAACACAACGGTTGAGTTTGTCCATATTTGACCCAAATTTGGGTTAAAATGACCCAGCATTTTTTAGAGCGAAGTATTCAACATATGGTTTATACACCTTCATAAAGGCACAATAATTCCCAATGGTGCAAATGTTGCACCTAATGAAAGTTATTTTTGTAGCTAACCAATTAGTTCTTGTATATGTTTTGTATACATTTTTCTACAATAATAAGGTTCTTGTGTCTGATCACTCGCTCATATGGGATGATTTATGGGTGATCTGTTGTGCTGTGGACATGAAGCGCATGTGACAGCACTGATTTGCATTTCAATAAGACAATTAGTTGAGCATTCTACAGATCTAATGAACTGTATCCTGATGCTTTGCAGGAAGATATTCCAAAAATGTGAGCCGGACACTGGAATGTATTTCTGAGTAATTGCTTTGCCATTTGTCTCATTCTGAATATTCTCCAATGCTTTATTGAGCTTTAAATCAATGTGCATTTTTTAGGTTTGACAACTACTCTGCCAATGTGATGGTCGATGGCAAACCAGTGAACCTTGGATTATGGGATACAGCAGGACAGGAAGACTACGACCGCCTCCGTCCCCTCTCGTACCCGCAGACGGTGCGTGACATCAAATTCTTCTCTTTTTATAGTACTTTATTTATTAGAGTTCAGATTAACTGCAAAAATGAGTAAATAAAGACAGTTGGAGACAATTTTAGGCAAAATCACTTGTAATGTGACATAACTGACACCAAATTGATCCGGTGATCCGGTCATGTTGGGTGATGATGACACACATAAAGTTATATCAAAGCCGTGCAGAGATAACAGCCTAAGAGGCAGTTTGGCATCATTTTGCATCAATTTTGGCATCAATTTGGCTTTGACAAACAATAACTCACAGAATTATGACGAAATGCAGTTTTGTGGAGTATCCTCATAAGAGCAGTCTTAAATGAGCGATTAATTAAACGAACTTAAAGAGTTGTGAGGAAATGAGATGCGCATCATGTTCGGCAGCGGCAGCTCTTAAAGTGACAGCAGCCTAATAAACCAGTTGCTGTGATGATGTCATTAATGTTCATCAAAGAACTAAGATAACACAAAATTGTAGCTTTAATAAGAATTAATCTATATTTCATTTATCATTTATGCAGTGAAGACTGTAAAGTGTTTGATAACTTTATTCAATTTCTGTATATTTCCTTCCTGTTAGACAGAAATATAACATTTATTATAATGAGTTTGTGTGAAGATTGTTTTAAGTTCCCTTAAATTAAAAGTTGATATTTTTTAAAGCCTAATAAATGTTGAAATTGATACTGTAATGTTGAATGTCTGTAATTAATGTTTTTAAAAAGAGACATCAGTAGCAGAATTAGTATCAGTGATACTAGCCTTCATTCATAAAAAGATGCCATTAAACAAATATGTAGTTGTTTCTACATTAATTTGAAGAGTAATTGTGAAATTATTACAATATTAAAAACTCCAATGTTTTTAATCCCGATTAAAAAAATGATCATATCTCCTGACCACTAGGTGGCACTGTGCTGAAACTGCAGGTACCATCAAGTCATGGTTGTCATAACACACACCAACCCTGCGTTCCATTCGGAAGGGATCATCCCTATGCCCTAATCCCTACAAAGGGTTTACCCTCCGGAGTGAGAGCTCGAAGGGTGTAGGGGTCAAAAAAACGCACTTCTGCGTCATCTTAACGAGACGATCAAGGAGGAACATTTTCCCCTCGGTTTACTCTTTGTATTAATGCGCATTCATTTACTGTAACATGCCGGTGTTTTACTTTAAATATATTGTGTATTTGAAACATTTGAATGGACTGATAAAGGGAGCTGTAAAGTATTTTTGTTGAAGTACAATGTCGTTTTTACCATAATAATGTACCAAATCTAACTCGTATAAATATTACAGTAGCATAGAAAAATATTATACATACATTTATAGGTAAAATCAAACTCCGAGCCTCCTGTACCCATTCTGTGACGTCAAACAACTTCCCTGAATGTATGAATTAAATATAAATTAATCTTTGTATATAGATCACTCTCTACAGGCAGGTGTAATTTTTCAAATTGAACATTGGACGGTACTTTTTTATCTTTTCCTAGTTGAATGTAAGACTTTTGTGCCATCAAATATACTTATTAAAATGACAGCCTCCATGATTGTCCTCTTATCCCCGCAGAACATCAGGAAGCGGATAAATAATTAAATCAGGGTTGTGTATGTCAACAAAAACAGCCTGTCGAATGATTTTCCCTCTGTTTTCTCTACAGGATGTGTTTTTAATATGCTTTTCTTTGGTGAGCCCAGCATCCTTTGAGAACGTCCGTGCAAAGGTTAGTAGTTGTTTTTGAAAAAACAACAGGCAGAAAGCTCAAATTTTGATACCGTAATGTAATATAAGACTCATTTTCTGTGCTCCAGTGGTACCCCGAGGTGCGACATCACTGCCCCAACACACCCATCATCCTGGTGGGCACCAAACTGGACCTGCGAGATGATAAGGACACCATAGAGAGGCTGCGGGACAAAAAGCTGTCGCCCATCACCTACCCACAGGGCCTGGCCATGGCCCGAGAGATCGGTGCGTAGAGAACGAGACTCGCTTCACTGTGTCTTTGTGTCTGAGTTATGAGTGACAGCAGGAAATCTGTGGCATGTTTCTATAATGGAGTTATTGAGCTGAGTGGGATGCTGGTTATGTTGTCATATGTTGGAGTTGCTCAGTGGAGTGGGCAGCACAAAGATGCCGATTGTCTTACCGATGGAGGTCCAGCATGAGCCGGGAACGTGGGGGAGGAGCGGCAGCCGGAGAAAGATGTTCAGAAAACAAAATGGCCTTTCCTGAGAGCGCCGGCGTCAGCTGCTAGAGAAGGGCTCTTTGTCGTGTCGGTGTATCCCCAGTGTGAATGTTTTCTCACAGCCTGCCAGAAACAGTAAATGGCTGATTTATGCAAGACCAGGAGTTTATCCTAGAGTCTTATTCACTAAACGCTACTGTTGAAAGAGAGAAATTAGTGCTTTTATTCTGCAAGGATGCATTAAATTAATCAAAAGACACAGTAAAGATATTTTATACAAAAGTAGTATTTTAAATGCTGTTCTTTTGAACTTTCTATTCGTCAAAGAATCTTGAGAAATAAAATGTATGACGGTTTCCGCAAAAATATTAACTGTTTTCAACATTAATGTTTCTTGAGCAGCAAATCATCATATCACTGACACTGAAGACTGGAGTAATGATGCTGAAAATTCAGCTTTGATCACTGGATATAAATTATAGTTTAACATATATTAAAATAGAAATTATTTATTTTAGATTGTAATAATATTTCACAATATTACTGATTTTATGGTATTTTTGATCAAATAAATGCAGCCTTGGTGAGCAGAAGAGACTCTTTCAAAAACATTTAAGTTTTGAATGGTAGAGTATAGGGCTGCACGATCTAAGGGAAAAAGTGCAATTTTCCTAAAATGAATAAATAAGTAAAAATAAAAGTGTGATTACGTTTAAAAGTTTATAAGTTTATACGTTTTTTTAATTCCAGGTTGCTGTACTTGTTTGTAGGGCTACACAAATATGGCTAAAATTTTGTGATTATAAATCAATATGGCTATAAAATAATATTAAATTTAAAAAAATAAAATTAATATTACTGTAAAATTACAACACTAATATTCATGGCTGTCTTAATTTAAACTCTTAATTTTCAGACGTTAAACCATCAAACTTTTATTTTGAAAACTGCAGGGAGCTCTTAAAGGGTTAGTTCACCTAAAAATACATTTCTGTCATTAATTCCTCTCCCTCATGTCGTTCCACACCCGTAAGACCTTCATTCATCTTCAGAACACAAATTAAGATATTTTTGATGAAATCCGAGAGGACTCGTCCATATAATCAACACTTTCGAGGTCCAGAAAGGCACTAAAGACATCGTTAAAACAGTCATGTGACTGCAGTGCTTCAACCTTAATGTTATGAAGAGACGAGAATACTTTTTGTGCGCAAAAACAAAACAAAAATAACCACTTTATTCAACAATCTGTGTCTTCTCATACGTTGTTTACGTCCAGCGCTTCCAGGTTCTACATCAGAACGCCGACTCATTATTGGCTGGCTCCTGCGTCATGTGATCAGCTTTGGCCAATACTGAGCCAGCATTCAGACGTAAACACGGAAGCTTCACTGTGTCACTGCGTAAGATAATGACAGAAGAGAAGAGATTGTTGAATAAAGTTGTTATTTTTGTTTTGTTTTTGTGCACAAAAAGTATTCTGGTCTCTTCATAACATTAAGGTTGAAGCACTGCAGTCACATGACTGTTTTAATGATGTCTTTAGTACCTTTCTGGACCTTGAAAGTGTTGATTATATTGCTGTCTATGGACGAGTCTCTCGGATTTCATCAAAAATATCTTAATTTGTGTTCTGAAGATGAATGAAGGTCTTACGGGTGAGGAACGACATGAGGGAGAGGAATTAATTTTTGGGTGAACTAACCCTTTAAAGCTTCTCTTTTGTTGATGAACATTTCTCATTACAAGTATTTATTTTGATTAATCGTGCAGCTCTAGAACACTTTTAGTGTTTAATTTCTCCTAATAGTAATTTAAGGTACATACTTTCTTGTCTTTATGCCGCAGGTGCCGTGAAGTACCTGGAATGCTCCGCTCTGACTCAGCGAGGGCTAAAGACTGTCTTCGACGAGGCCATCCGCGCCGTCCTCTGCCCTCCGCCCGTCAAAAAACGCGGCAAGCGCTGCACTCTCTTCTGAGTGAAAGCCATGACGATTCCCGGCACCCAAACCCACTCAAACTACAATATTTTTAATCAGCCTCTTGGAAAATATATTGTACTTCTCTCACAGTTTCGGTGACAGGCGTCCATGAAGTTCTAATGCACATCTCATGTATACGAACCATTGGCTAGTCGGAGGGAAACCGTGAGGTAGATTGTTTTTCGCGGGCTCGCGCGCCCAGAGAGATGTAATATTCCATTTCATATTGTTTATATGAGAAGTTTTAGTGGTACAGTGTAATTGTTGACATACCGTAAGGAAGTGTTTCTTGGTGTCGTAAAGGAAGCGTGTCAAAGAAACGGGATTTAGATGGTCTTGTACAAAGCTAACCATTCGCAGTATTAGCATTCCTGTCTGCGTTAAAGGGTTAGTTCACCCAAAAATGAAAATAATGTCATTAATTACTCACCCTAACACCCGTAAGACCTTCGTTCATCTTCAGAACACAAATTAAGATATTTTTGATGAATTACAAGTGAGGCCTGCATTCACAGCAATGATATTTCCTCTCTCAAGCTCCATTAATGTACTAAAAACATATTTAAATCAGTTAATGTGAGTACAGTGGTTACATATTAATATTATAAAGCATTGAGAATATTTTTGGTGCGCCAAAAAAACAAAATAACGGCTTATATAGTGATGGCCGATTTCAAATCTTTCGTGTTGAATCAGCGGTTCGGAGCGCCAAAGTCACGTGATTTCAGCAGTTTGACACGCGATCTGAATCATGATTCGACACAAAAGATTCATAACGCTCCGAAGCTTCATAAAGCAGTGTTTTGAAATCAGCCATCACTATATAAGTCGTTATTTTGTGTTTTTGGCGCTCCAAAAATATTCTCGTGGCTTTATAATATTAATATTGAACCACTGTACTCACATGAACTGATTTAAATATGTTTTTAGTACATTAATGGATCTTGAGAGAGGAAATGTCATTGCTGTGAATGCAGGCCTCACTTGTAATTCATCAAAAATATCTTAATTTGTGTTCTGAAGATGAACGAAGGTCTTGAGGGTGAGTAATAAATGACATTATTTTAATTTTTGGGTGAACTAACCCTTTAAAGTCAACATGAAACCGCGACCCATTTCACATCTGCAACGTTGGGAATTGTTTGGATTGTGAAAATTGTTGTAGTGGAAGTAAATTTAGTTTTGTAAGTTGATGATAGACTACAAAGATTAAATAGGGTCTGTTTGATTTCATATTGACTTCAAAGCAGTCATGAACACTAGATATTTTCTTCTTCTTCTCAACTCTTTAAAAACTTGGCCATTCCAATCACTGGAGAAGAAAACTGTGAACATTGTGTCTCTACTTTTATGTCGATACAAACTAATTGATGAAGTCAGTGTTTTTCTTTCTTTTCTAGTTTTCTATGTACAGATGAACAACCTTGATCCTGATCTGTGATGAAGGGTTTATGTTACAGCTTCACAATCCAAAATCTCTTTGAACAAATGACTTGCATGCCACAACGAGAAGCCTGAATGTCTCTTTAATTGAAGGACATGCATGGGCATTTGTTCTTGATCGTTCCCACTACGGAAATTGTTAGTACATGTCTGCATGTGGCGTGAGTGTGGGCGTTCGTCCGTGACGTGATTGGCTGTTGGGTGCGAGTTGTCTACGTGGTCACAAACAGTATCGGTGCTGCAGCACTTCCTTTCTCTCACCTAACTTTGTAAATAACTCTCAAAATGGACAAAAAAAGATGATGATCTTCACAGCTGCCAAAAGACATTTCCATGATGTAAGATAGTATATTTACAAAAAAAAAAATGTTTTAGATGAGGAATGCATTAATTAATAAATCTATTCATGTTTTACCCTTACACTTCTGACCCTGTGCTTTACTTCATTTAATAAATTGAACTGAACACCGTTACTGACAATCCTCATTTTGGCTGCGTGAGATTCTCCAGCTTTGTTGTTGTTGAGCTGTTTAAGCTCCGCCCTCTTCTGGAAAGGGGGCGGGAGCAGCAGCTCATTTGCATTTAAAGGGACACACACAAAAACGGCGTGTTTTCGCTCACACCCGAATAGAGGCAAATTTGACAAGCTATAATAAATGATCTGTGGGGTATTTTGAGCTGAAACTTCACAGATGCATTCTGGAGACACCAGAGACTTATATTACATCTTGTGAAGGGGCATAATAGGTCCCATTTAAGGCCTTTTTTTTATATAATAGCAATACAGCAAATCTTGGCTGCATGAATGTTTATATTGTCGCAAAATGTAAACTGTAAAGTTGGATATATGTGACCCTGGACCACAAAAGCAGTAATAAGTTGCATGGATATATTTGTAGCAATAGCCAACAATACAATTGTTGATTTTTCTTTTATGCCAAAAATCATTAGGATATTAAGTAAAGATCATGTTCCATGAAGATATTTTGTAAATGTCCTACTATAAATATATCAAAAATATATTTTTGTGAGTGGATATGCATTGCTAAGGACTTCATTTGGGCAACTTTAAAGGTGATTTTCTCAATATTTAGATTTTTTTGCACCCTCAGATTCCAGATTTGCAAATAGTTGTATCTCGACCTATCATAACAAACCATACATTAATGGAAAACCTATGTATTCAATTTTCAGATGATGTATAAATCTCAACTTCAAAAAATGTACCCTTATGGCTAGTTTTGTGGTCACATATAAGTATATCATATACATACAGTACACTCATGTAAAGTGATAAACAGCACATCTCGACTGCTTGATTGCTTGCTTCATTGAAAATATAAACTATATTATAACAGCTCTAATCTGCTAAAAGCGACTTGAAGATATTAAGATATTATAAACAAAACAATGTGCATTGTGAAAAGCGCTATGCATATAAATTTGGTCAGGATATCTGGATTTAATCACTACACTGTGAGTGTGAATGCTGATCTCTTCTGGCCGTACATGATACTACAGGACATAAAATCCACTGTATTGTCATGGCAACTGGAAGTGGCTAGAAGGAGAGACCTTCACAGTCTCATGAGGAACATATGAGGAGGTCAATAAAGCAACAGCTCTTAAACGCTTCAATTCAGTTTAATGTCTTGCTAATTATACAAGCTTGTCTAGTATGTTGCATCAAAAGGATTAGTTCACCCTCTGTTATCATTTACTCAATATTCGGACACCAAAGGAGATATTTAGTGGAATGTTCATGCTGCTCGTTTCCATACAGTTACAAAAATGCCACTATAAGAGCAACCGATGCTCCATATTCCATGATAGCTTTGTGTGAAGAACAGAGACAAATCAATGAGGAAGAGATGTTGCGAATATGAAGTGTTGTAACAGGTGAAATGCGTCCCTCCGGGCTCAATCGCCTGTGCTTGATGATGTTTAGCAAGCCAGAAACCCTCCATCCACAGGCAGGATCACTCCATTGGTCATGGCACTCTTATCGCTGAGGAGGAAGAGGATGGAGTTGACCACATCCTCCACTTCTAAACAACACGAGAAGAAAGATGCTGGAGCATTACTGCGTTTGACAAACAGAACAGAAACACACTAGAAAATTGAGGACGATTTGCTTGTTTCACAAGCCACATGTTTCACAGTCTGCCACTGATGTCACTAAAATGAGCTTACACAATCTTTGCTAAATCCCAAAATGCAGAGAGAGACACATTAAATAACCCAACAGAAGAATGGATTCAACATGTAACGGTACACAAAAATGTACAGCAGGGTGAGAAAACTAAATATTTGTTTATTTTTTTAATTATTATTAAACAGTGTTTAACTGAACAAACTGTGTTTCTGTCTTTAAATTCATTCAATTATAATTAAAATTAAGCATAAAACATCTATCTCTGCTAACGCTGTAAACTATATAAGGAGCCCTTACTTGCACATTACTATAATATTAAAGGTTTCAATTAACAACAGAGCCCAAACTATTACATTCAGTTGCTATTTATTTTATATTTACACCTGTATAATAATAAAAAAATTAAAAAAAATATGTAAACATGTAAATTGCACATAAGGCAGTTTTTGCATTAACTTCTATATGTAATTATAAAACTATGTTTCTCCAAATCGTTGTTGAAATATAATCTTTTACACAGTGGCTGTCATAACATGGAATTATTTAAACATGCATTAAATAATTAAGACATCGCCAACAGGTTAAGTAAAATTTAAAGGCTAATATAGTGCATATATTTAGCGAAATAGTTAATTTTTCTAGCGAAACGACGAATGGCTTTTCTGAGGCACTACGTGACATTGTTTACAAGCTGTTTTATTGACGTCTTTCCGCGGTTGAAACACTAATTGATCGATTACATGAGATATTATATGTTTCAGTAAGTTGTACTGTATCTTTCAACATACCTTCAGATGTTCATTCATGTTCATTCAGGAATGATCGCAAAAGATATAGAAAGATGGTTCACTCCTATTAGTTGTGAATTGGAGAAACTGCAACGCGCAATATGGCGGAATACGTCCCGCCTTCTAAGTAAAAGAGCCAATCGCTGATTGATAAAGTCATTGCGTCACTGCAGCTGCCGTTAGAAGCTCCGGTTCCCACAGAAACTTGAGACTCGCGCATCGGCTCGTCTAGCCTGAAAAATAAGCTTTTTTAACGCTATTTGAGCATAAGAAACAACATTTATGGGGCTGTTCATGTCAGATTTTGTTGGTGATTTGAAATATGTTATTTAATTGCGAGTTCGCCGAGCAGTTTTTGAGATTTCAAGATTCCTCCATTCAAATAGATAGGACTTGGTCTTGGATGGATGCCCCAAATAGTTGCCAGGAGGCGTTGCAAATATGGCCGCCGAGTGAACAGACTTTCCTTGAAAAAGGCTTTGCTCGTGCTCGGCTCTGCCGCTTGAACTGAGGCGCCTATACTGTTACGCCACATCAAAAAGCATCAAAATGGCATGTATTGTTTGAATTTCGTGATAAAATGGACAGAATTTGAAAGATTTATTATCAAAAGTAACAAAACACAGAGCTTATTGCAATTATTGGTGGGTAAAGCTGGTTAAAAATGGTTAGGCTACAATGCATTACTGCGAGCGCCCCCTTCTGGACTGGAGTGTGGATTGCATGTGATCAGGGGCGTTAACAGCGAGGAGTCCGTGTCTCTTGTGCCTCCCTTCAGCTCATAGAAACAAAGCAGAGCCCCCAAAGCCTGCGATGGGTTTAGTGGGGGGTAATTGAGAATGAATGGGGGAAAGTTACGTGAGAGGAGGCAGTGCCTCCATCGCACAATGATTGGATATGATTGGTTCGTGCGATAAATCCTGCCTTTTGTTTTCGTGCGCTTCTCGTCGAATCGGCCTGATTGAAGACAGTGATTGCGTTAATGGGATGACTAATTAAAAAGTAAGTAAACAACTAGATATCACAGCTTTATTTCGTGTCAAAATCAAACTCGAAATGGCCTGAAAACATGATGACTCTGGGGGTTTTTAGTGAGCAATCAGAGTGGTGAAATTAAAGGTACATCTTTGTGTCTGTGAGTGAGTGACCAGTGTGTACAAGCTTGATGACTGCTGAAAATAAATTGACTATTAAAAAGAAAAGCTGAATATTACTTTATAAATAATATACACTACCATTCAGAAGTTTGGAAACATTACTATTTTTTATGTTTTTGAAAGAAGTCTGTTATGCTCATCAAGCCTGCATTTATTTGATCAAAAATACAGAAAAAAAACAGTAATATTGTGAAATATTATTACAATTTAAAATAATGGTTTTCTATTTTAATATACTTTAAAACATAATTTTTTTCTGTGATGCAAAGCTGAATTTTCATCAGCCATTACTCCAGTCTTTTGTGTCACATGATCCTTCAGAAATCATTCTAATATGATGATTTGATACTCAGTTATTATCAAAGTTGGAAACAGTTGTGCTGCTTAATATTTTTTGGAAACTTTTTTCAGTAAAAAAGAACAGCATTTATTCAAAATAGAAATATTTTCTAACAATATAAATCTTTACTATCACTTTTTATCAATTTAACACATCCTTGCTGAAAAAAGTATTAATTTCTTCCAAAAAGAAAGAAAAAAAATACTGACCCCAAACTTTTGAACAGCAGTGTATATTGTTACAAAAGATTTAATTTAAATAAATGCTGCTCTTTTTAACTTTTTATTCATCAAAGAATCCTGAAAAAAAGTATCATGTTATATATATATTAAAAAAAAATATTAAGTAGCACAACATTTGTAATAAATCATCATATTAGAATGATTTCTGAAGGATCATGTGACACTGAAGACTGGAGTAATGATGCTGAAAATTCAGCTTTGATCACAGGAATAAATTATATTTGAAAGTATATTATAATAAAAAAACATTATTTTAAATTGTAATAATATTTTACAATATTACAGTTTTTTTCTGTATTTTTGATCAAATAAATGCAGTCTTGATGAGTAGAAGAGACTTCTTTTGAAAACATTAAAAATAGTAATGTTTCCAAACTTTTGAATGGTAGTGTATATTGTTTAAATTGTTACTGCCTTTAGTTATTATTTTGGAATAAAACTTGATTAAATTTATACTTGGTTTTAATAAATAGATTACATAATGTAAAAATACAAAATAGAATTGTATTTGGTCTCTCTTTTTATGCAATGTTAACTTAACCAGGAAAATTGTGTAACAGGGACATTAACCAGGACGTTCCCTCCTCATTTTAAAACACCACTGCGTTACACCCCTAATTTTCATCATTGAAATCAACTTAACTGACCTCCATATCAATCTTGATTATTGAAGCAACAGTGTGAAACACAGGGGAAGAAGCATGGTGATTTTAATTTCTGTTATGGTGACCTAAAAACACAGGCTTACCTGCAAATTTACCCAGTGGGATGCGTGATGTCATGCTCTTGGCCTTTTCTGGGTCACTCCAGCCGATCTTCCCCATCTCTGTCATCACCACGGTCGGGTTCACTGAGTTCACTCTTATCTGTCGAGGTCAGATTACATAAGACGTGCTACATTCACATGAAAGATGCATCAATCATGACAACAAACACTTTCGTTTCAATATATATATAAGAAAACTGGCAAAGATTTTATTTAGATTAATCATTTTTTAATCAAATTTAACAATCAAACTAAATGTAGTAATAATAATACATATCAACAATATGAATTATTATTATTATTTTAAAAAAGAATACATAATATGTATTCTTTTTATTGGTAAATATGTTTACCAATAACTACAAACCAGAATTTTGTTTTAATAACAACAATAATAATAAATTTAAATAACATAAAAGCAGAAAATACAACAAAACCATGCAACACATTTTAGTGTATTTACTGTTTTTATATTTTTAATATTTAATAATTACATTAAAATATAGCAATCATTATATTACAATATAATAATAACTTAATTTAGACTAAATCTGCAACAATGTTACCCATTTTGGTGTATTTACAGTTTTTATATATTTTTAAATATTATTTTGATTTAATAATAATTCTAATAAAATATTACTAAATATAACATTTATATTTAAAAAATATTACTGTTGTTATTATCATTAATAACAATCATCATAATTTGTTATTCATGTAAAGAGTTAAAACAGTGTTCAGGCCGAGATGGAAATTATGTCCAAATTGTTCATTAACGATCCAACTCTCAAGAGAAAAACAATACTGGCCTGAAGATGTTATATCCTCATGAATTACATGACTGACAGGCATTATGACTTATGGATTTCAATTAATGTTATTTTCCAAGAACAAACCAGTTTGTCATACTCTGATGTTAATATGATCCGGAAAAACAACACGCTGCTGAATATTAACACACGTCCCAACCATCCACTCCATGATTTATGGCGATGATGCACTTGGTCATAATAGGCATTATTGCCTGTTAGCAATTACATTCACTTCTTCAAGTAATTACAGGGCAGTTAGTAACACACCCGAACATTTAATAGCCGATTTGAGACATTTAGCAAACAGATTTATATTTTTTAAAGAGGGTGGTTGTTGACTGGCGTGAAGCCTCCTGGCAAGACTGAGCACCGCAATGTACGATTTATTTTCACAAAGCTGTAAACAACAAACAATGATTTCACAAGCATGATCTGACAAAACTCAAGTAACTATCAGTGATGAACCTGATACGGCCCCAACTCCAGCGCCATCACTCTGGTCAGCATGTCCAACGCTCCTTTTGTGGCGCCTTCATAAAACACAAATGATTCATTCAAAAGTGCACTTCCATTTGAGATATTTAAGTTTGATTCAAAATTTGAAGTTGGTTATATATTTAACCATCTGGTGCTCTTTGGTCTTTTTGACCCGGAATTTTTTTACTTCATTAGAATGGTATGAAACTTTGTAAATGTTTTGCCACTTAATATGTGAACACACACACACACACACACACACACACACACACACACACACACACACACACACACAAAATCATGGACATGATTAGAAAAGGTTAAATGGTCCTGAAAAAAATTGTCACATGGTCAAAAATGAGCACACTGGAAATGAAGGGGAGACAAATAGCATCTAGTGGAAACTTTTGGTACTGCGGCCAAACAAATCTTACTGAAAGCTCATTTTTTGAGATATCAAGCTCAAATTTGGAACACAACTTGTTTAGATTGATGGCTTGGATTTTCGTGCAGTTTTAGAGTAAAACGTGTTTTTGAAAATATATATTTCATATAAAAATTGAAAATAGTATTTTTGTGCATTTTTTTATAATAAACATAAAATTCTGTAACTTTTTTAAGGTAACTTTTTAAAACTTTTTTTCACCTCAGCAATAATTTGTCAAGTGTCATCTTCGAAAAGAGATCAAAATTAAGTCTGTGCTCTAAAGTATTCAAGAAAGTCGGAAATTTCATTTGCAGGTCTATGTTCAAAAAGTAAATCAATGGATTATAACTACAGCGTAAATATAATTTAGTACCACAAAATCCCCTAAAAATAAAAAAACATTATCAAACTAAAATATAGTACATTAATATATATTGCGTATGTTTATTTACGCCTCACGTCTTATATACTACACAGTTGAATATTTACTAAATAATGTTAAAACAAAAAGCTCTCCTGACATTACCGGTCAAAAGTTTGGAATAATAGATTTTTTGTAATGATTTTGAAAGAATTCTTTTCTGCTCACCAAAGCTGCATTTATTTGATCAAAAATACAGTAAAAACAGTGAAATATTTTTACAATGTAAATCAGCTGTTTTTTATGTGAATATATAGTAAAGTGTAATTTATTCCTGTGATCAAAGCTGAATTTTCAGCATCATTACTCCAGTCTACAGTTTTCTTCTTCTTCCGCTCGAGTCTAGAATAGAACTTATGAAATTTGGCACACAGATAGAGGACAGTCAGAAATGATACCATAGCAAATTTGGAGTTTCTAACTCAAACCCTCTAGCGCCACCAACAGTTCAAAGATTCATGCTCATAACTTTTTCGCGCAAGTCAATTTTAGGCAAAAAGTTATTAAAAGATTTTTGATCGGCCAATCCGTTCTCGTATAGGGCGTCAACGAATTTGGCAGCGAACATGCAAAAATGGATTTGATGCTGTATCTTCACAATGATTTGGTGTATTGACACCAAATTTGGTATATGTCATTAAAAGCACAGTATCATCACAGCGCCATCTACTGGTGCCGAGATAGGAAAAATGACTTTTGAATGCCTTGTCCTAAAATGGTCTCCTTAGATTCCTTGAGGCATACTGAGTAGAACGATATCCAATTTTCTTTGTTCGGCCATTTTGAATTTTGTCATAAAAATGTTTTACGAATGCATGAATTTATCGTTACGAAACTCGGTATGATCATTGAGGCCATGTTCTGAGAGGACCTGTAAAGTTTTAGGTCAGCGCCTCCTAGTGATCAAGAGATATAATGAACTTTACAAAAAATGCTTATAACATGAAAAATTCAACATATTGTAATTTAACTTACATCATTAGATTCGTTGGCTTATGCCGAATCCTACGATACCAAATTTGCCATATTCTACCATACTTACTTTCCGCCATATTGAATTAAATTCAAAACCTACTTTTTCGAATTCCTCCTACAAAATTAGCATCTCCTACAAAATTTGCATCTCCTATAAAATTTCCGATTTGTATGAAATTTGGTTTGTAGCATCTACAGACACTCATGACAAAAAGTTATTAAAAGATTTTTTGTTGTTTTATACTGCGTCAACAAATTCGACTGTGAGCGCACCAAAATGGATATGCGGCTGTATCTTTGCAAAAGTTTTGTGTATTGACAGGAAACTTGGTACATGTCGTCACAGGCATGACTTGAGGGTGCATGCAGAGTTTCATCATAGCGCCACCTACTGCTCAGAAGTTATAAACCATGATGTAAGTGCTTTAACTGATGTAATTTAAACAGCTTGATCCTAACCTCATGATCACAAATATTTCCTTTTCTGCCCTTTTTCGGCTTGACCCCGGCATTGCTGCTTGCAGCTATATTTAATAATGGTTCTTATTATTATCAATGTTGAAAACTATTTTTGCTGCTTAATATTTGTGTGAAAAACAGGATACGTTTTTTCAGGATTACTTGATGAACAGCATTTATTTGAAATAGAATCTTTTGTAAAGATTATAAATCTCTTTACTGTCGCTTTTGATTAATTTAATGCATCCTTGCAGAATAAATGTATTATTATTTTTTTTTTTTTTATCTTTTGAATGTGCATCACGGTTTTCAAAAAAAATATTTATCAACATTTTCAACATGGATAACAATATACATTTTTTTCTTAAGCAACAAATCAGCATATTAGAATGATCTTCTTTCAAAAAACATTAAAAAAAACTTGATTATTCCAAAATTTTGATCGGTAATGCACATGTAAATAAATATGCAACGTCTAGGATTCATATAAACAAAACTTCCTGAATCTGAAATCGGATTGGATTCTAATTGATGAAAAGAGTGCATGTTGTAAAAAAAGAAAAGTACAAGATCTTTGACAAAATCTTTCTCCCCCAGGGCAAACAGATAGGTCTGGGATAATGTTCACGCTTGCATGAATGTGATAAATAAGATTAGACATTGGTGCACTCACAGTAAACGGCATGATCTTTCAGGGCACACTGTGAGGCTTGACTCGAGATGTTCACAATGGATCCTCCAGTTCCTCTGACCTTCATTCCTCGTGCCACTATCTACAATAAATACACACAACACTATTAAAAGTGTGTGTAGTGTTTATAAAACTCATTATGAAATTATAAAACTTACTTGAGCAACATGAAGCGCAGCTTTCACGTTGACATTGAAAGACCTGCAAAAGCCATCACAAATGCAGTCTGACTACTTTAAAACACAAATGATAGTGTGTGAGTGATATTTCAAAGCCCTACATGTCAAACTGATCTGGCGTGACTTCGAGGAAGGGCTGAAGTTTAGCACAGGCTGCATTGTTCACCAGAAGATCCACCGGACCGACGTCTTTCAGCGCCCGGTCTGTGGCATCCCAGTCCAACAGGTCCACGCACACCGGCTTAATGGAGGGACACTGGGGATCAAACGCATCACACATTACAAAGAGATTTTCCATTGTCACACTCTGGCTGAATGAAGCCTATAAAGCATAAAGGAGCAGCAGGCTCTCTTGGGATGCTGAAGAATGCGATGGAATTGATGCATGCTGGGAGACAATTGATCCGCGGGGTTTTGTCTCTGGGATGAGTTGGACCGTGACCGAGGGGTTATTACCTCCTGCACTAGGTTATCCAGGTCAGCCTTAGTGCGTGTGACAGCTATGACCTCTGACCCACAGCGTGCCAGAGCCAGTGCCGTGGCCCGTCCGATCCCTAGGAGGCATTGAGGTAAAGTCAACGATCTGGTGTGTCATTATACTTAACAAGACTAATTTGAAAAGTTCAAAGCAAGCTTAAAATGCACTTTTTAGGCACTTTTAAAGGAAACATCATGTTGTTCCAAACCTGTGTAAGTTTAGAAGATATTTTTAAAGGGGGGTAATGCTATTTCATGCATTATGATTTATTAAAAAGTTGCATTCTCATGCTAAACATGGCCAAAGTTTCGTATTTCTGTGCCGAAACTTCCGGTTTTGGTACAGGATTCGGAGAGTTTTTTTCGAGTGTGTCCTGTATGACGTCAAAAGAGAGCGGATTTCCTTGTATAGGCACTTCTCCCTGATAAAACGCACACACATTACCCAGAGCAAGGGCACGCCCATCAACGCATTTCGTTCGGGATACGGAAGCCGAGAGATTTTTCAACAATGGCTGTGTCCTAATTCAGGGGCTGCACCCTTTGAAGGCTGCATACATCATCAGTCTCATTTAAGAAAAATAACTGTTAAATTGCAACGTCAGAAAGAAATTACAGTATTTTACACCTCACAATGAATATCAGTCAATTTTATTACGGTTACTTTTCTTAAATATGACATCCTTGATTAAGTATGCAGCCTTCAAATGTGACCTCCGAAGGACGCAGCCTCTGAAATGTGATGCAGCTCCTGTAAACAAAAGAGTGTGTTATTGGTTGTGAGGGAAGGATTACCTATTTCAGCTTCCCAAAAACCCAGCGTTAAGGGAACAGAGGATGAAGTTTGTTTTCCGATGTATGTTTGTTTGTTTGTTCCCAGGAATTCAGTGACGAATACTTTGTAAACAATCCCAGTTCAGCACTGGATTTGCAGACTGCGGTGAGTAAAGCTGCATCAGATGTCTGTGTTTTGTTGGCAATCGGCGCACAAGTGCATATAATGTAAACAACATGAACGTTTTTGTTCCCTTTTTGTTTATAATGATGTCACAGCTAGCATGCGATATCTGTGCAGAAGCTGCATGCGCTAGTGACTCTTTAGCTCCGCCCACAGCACTGACGGCAGACACGCCTCCAAGATCTCGGCTTTTTTCAGAAAGACTCGGTTTAACGTATCTATCTTTTTGTAAAATATGACAAAACTAAAGACTTTTTGGAGATATGAAGGATGCATTGTTACTCTATATGTACTCAAGATTAACATGAGACTGGCAGAAACTGCCCCCCCCCACATGTAAAGTCGGCATGAAACGTAAGTTGCGCTAGTGTTTTCTTCTCTATTGTGACATATCTGAGTGAAACGCTTCTCAAACAAGAACAAATGTAGGGCGGGGCTTGATTTTGTCCGTGGGGAATTGATTGGATGGTTGTGGTTTGCTATTGGTGGATCTCATGTGAGTGACAGGTTGCCCCGCCCTCATCATCAGAGAAGAGATGCAAGAATGAGGGGAAGATATTTTGATTAAAGATTACGAGGAACATGGATTTTAAAAATAATGTGCGTAGATAAATCACTTATAATAAATACTAAAATATATATATATATAAAAAAAGAATTGTCCATTTTTATTTAATGGTTTAATCATAATCACATTCACCCTAACTAAATAAATCTATTCATGTTTTACCCTTAAAGCAGTGTTTTTCATAAACACCAGGTCAGAGCTCTCAAAGTTGTTCAAGTTCATTATTATTTTTTTGTTATGTTCTTTGAGTCATGAGGTAATTTATCGTCATCTCTTAGATGCTTTGCAGACTCTGCTCTGGCTGTGCGCATTCATGTGTTTTCGAGGAGGCGTGGCTTTGGAGGTGTGGCTCTGAAGGGAGGGTGGGATTTTATGCTCTCACATTAAAGCTAAAGTACCTAGCTATTGCTAGCCTTGAAATCGCCTACCCTAGCTTTAATGTTAAAAGAATTCACAATTCTTTTTTGGCTTTGGCAAATGTCAAGACTTGCTTACATTTCGCTGTCCCTCACAAAATCCCTACATATGACTCCAGATAACTTATTTAGCATGAGTTGTATATGAACCATATTATACTTGTATGAGGACTTTGTTTTCTTTTTGATGCATCTTCAGTCACTATATGGGACAACAGAGGGACCAGCACGATCTTCAGAATCTCTCTTTGTATTCCAAGAATACAAAAGAATGCAGTTCGTAGGAGGGTGAGTAAAGTATGGTAAAATTGTCATTGTCCCTTTAAGTGTTAAAGCTTACCTTTGCCAGCTCCAGTCACCAAAGCACGCTTTCCACTAAATGTTATCTCCATACTTTCTGTCTCCAGTCCAAGTTCAGCCACACAATCTGTTATAAACTACTCTAGTGAAACTGAAAGTACAAAAAAGTTGTTTTCAGGCGAAACCGATGTGCTGAGAGCGAAAATGTTGCATGAACGCTTACTTTACCTCAGTTTCAATCTGATGTTTGTTTGACAAGTCAGTGAACTGAGCGAAGTTCACTCCAGTGTAGTAGACTCGATAGTAAGCTGAACGTTCAGAAAACATTGTCACATGACCAACTCACCATAGAAAGTGTGTCGTCTTCTTCACAGTTAGTATAGACTACTACCCGTGCTACATACTGTAGTATGCGATGGAAAAACAACAGACAGAATAACAAAAGGTCCTTTAAAGGGATAGTTCACCCAAAAATGAAAATGTTGTCATCATTTACTCACCCTTAAGTTGTTCCAAACCTGTATGAATTTCTTTCTTCTGCTAAACACAAAGGAAGATATTTAATCAAGCAGATCTCGCCCCCCATTGACTACCATAGTATTTGTATCTCAACATTCTTTCAAACATCTTCCTGTGTGTTCAGCAGAACAAAGACATTTATACAGGTTTGAAACAACTTGAGAGTGAGTAAATGATGACAAAATTTTCATTTTTGGGTTTACAGATCATAAAATGGCTAAAATATCAAGATTTTAGAGCAAATGAATTCACTGCCGTGCATAATTACATTATGCATTTTATTATTTATTGCAAATAAGCAACGTATAGAACATTTTATCAGTTCGTACATTCCCTGATAATCAAATACCATGAGCTTTTACGGAATAAGCTGCAAGAACTAGGTTTTGGAAATATGTTTGAGTGCATGAACTTCAGGAGAGACTGTCGGAGTGGATTTGAGAGAAGAAAATAATTCATGGAATAATAAATCAACTACTTTCCAGTTTCCACGCAGGACATCTTATAAACCACATTGCAGTAACAGGCATGTTCAAACGAATCATGCATACACTGGCACATGCATAATAAATAAATTTATTAAAATGAAAATCATACTTTACAACATTATCAGTCATCAGATAAAAAAAAAAAAAAAAAAACAGGTGCAAAGACATTCAACTGAAAAAGCATTTGGTAGTGTCATCGGAGATCACATTTACAACATGTCTGTCACCGTTAGTGTAGTTTTGGCATGTTTACGCAAACCACTGGCCTGCAGTGAGGAACGTGTTTGTGCAAATATCAGAAGGATCATTTGAACGGCACATAAAACACATTTAAACGGTCATGTTTGTTAAATATAAATGGCAAGCAATGGATAAATTAGCAAGACTTGGACTGGTTGCAACAATTGCTTTTGGTCTGTATATTTTCCCTCCAGGAGTTTTAGCCTGCACATCTCGAGACTCTGAATAAGAACGCAAGCTGCAAGCATTGGCAGTAGATGAGCTGGTGGTTGCATAAATCTTGGAAACAAAATACTATAAAACTGCATTAATACTGTTTTTCTCGTCCATCTTGCACACAAATTTTAAGGATTGCACCTGGCATATTTATGACCCTTAGGAAAAAGACAACTCTATAAAGATGATGTCAAAGGCTTGAATCATTCCAACGAAAAATCCCCCAGTAAATCTAACAGAGAGCACAATCCTTCCCAAACGCTCAGTATAAGTAAACCAGCTGGCACTTCTCAAAAACACAATATTTCAGGACAACAATAAATTACAGCCACCCTGTTTCACCATATAAACATAGAAAGTACCAAAAAACACTTTGCAAACCACCAACCAGCTCAGTATTATTTTGGTATAAAGAGTTTTATGGAAGTCGAGCTTGCGAAGGTCTCTGCTCCGTGACGAGGCACTCGTATCCCAGAGGTCAGTGACGAGTCTTGCGTGGGCACCACTCAGTGTCTGGGTAGAGTAGGCAGTGAACCGTTTTAAACCTGAAGAGATAATGGTTGATTAAAGTCACCATGAAATAGAATATTGCAGTTTATTATATGTATAGTATTAAATGATTTAAATTCAGGTTCCTCATAATCTTGAATCATAGTATCTTCCTCTCTCTTGCGGCAACATCTCTTCTCTGATGATGAGGGCGGGGCAACCTGTCACTCACATGAGATCCACCAATTGCAAACCACAACCATCCAATCAATTCCACACAGACAGAATCAAGCCCCGCCCGACATTTGTTCTTGTTTGAGAAGCAATTTCACTCGGATATACGTCACAATAGGGAAGAAAAGATGAGCGCAACTTACATTTTATGCCCGAGGACGTATGAAGCTTTTTTAAAAAACATTTTTAACTTTCTTTAGTGTGTATTGTTGCTTTTTAAAGCATTAAAAATGCTTTTCCAGTGGGAGTGTTTCTGAACTCCCTGAAACGCCTCCATTGAGATTTCTTCACAATATTCCTCATTTAAATAATGCATATGCAGAATAAAGGGGCGGGGCCTGGTTGAGTTAGTTAGTAGTGTGTTGAAACTGGCGGTTATGGTAAGGGGCGGGACATTTCCCAAACACCAATCACAACACACTGCTCCAGCCGACCAATCAGAGCACATTGTGCTTTTCAGAAGGAGGGGCTTCATAGAGACAGGAACTAAACAGAGCGTTACTGACAGACTGGGAAGAGAGGAGCTGCAACAATGGAGAATATGAGGAGAAAAATCAACATTCAATCTAGTAGAGCACAAAAACAACATTGTAAATGAGCATAAAATGGCCTCTTTAATAAAATCCAGCACTGAAACTTATATTGTGTACCGTGAAGGGTCTTCAGCCAATGAGAACACTCCCCCGACACTGACCACATTCCTCCTGTTCTCGAATCCACCATAACTGAGGGTCACCTATGGAGGAAAGCAAAGTAACACAGAAATTGTGAGGATCTCAGTCATAAGGTCATCATGGGATTGAAGTAGGCAGGTATTATGTAAGTAGGATATATATTTACACAGATGGGGCCAAGTAGGTGGGTGGGAGTAATCTGGGATCAAAGCCAAGCCCTCAATAAATGCTGGAAGTGTACACTTGTTTTGACAACCAGGGTGCTACAATATTAACCCTGTAAAGCCTGACATTGTCAGGAAAAAATGTAATTTTTCAAATGCATTTCAACAATAAATCTTGTATAAAATTATATATATATAAAAAAATCTTTTGTTGATAATTTAGAGGCCTTTGAATTCTGCGTATTTAAAGTAGGCTTTATAGGGTTAATATTTTTAGGGGTTCAAGCGCGCAGCTCTGAAACCCTATCGTAATTGTTAAAGGGCACCTATTATGCCCCTTTTTACAAGATGTAATATTGGTCTTGGGTGTCCCCAGAATGTATTTGTGAAGTTTCAGCACAAAATACCCCACAGTTAATTTATTATAACCATTTGAAAATGTCATTTTTGGGGCCTGTTTTAAAAAGAGCTGTTTTGGTGTGTACCACCTTAAATATAAATGAGCTGCATATCCCCGCCCTGCCTTTGGATGAGGGCGTAACTTGCATACCTATGGCAATAAACAGTCGGTAGAAGCAGAATGGCTGAGAGTGAGAGACCCGCTGTTTTGTATGGCATTCAGCCGTACATGTTTGAACCGGAATCAGACCCAGATGATGAAGAGACTCCGGCAGAAGAAACACAATTGAGAATGGAGCAGGACGTCTCTGAATGCTTATTTGATACATGTATGTACTTATAGAGTTTTAATCGCGTCCCCTTTGCAATTATGGATGTGCAACACACACACTGTGATAACGTTCGCGCAATTTTTTGAAACTACAAACACAAATACTGTGATAACGTTTGCTAAGTAAACATACACAGTTTTTAATACAATATCTTTAAAATATATATATATATATATATACGTGTGGATACACACTATACAAACAAGGTTTAAATTATACAGACATTCTACGACGACGACAAGAACTTTAGACGCATTTGTTATTGAACTGGCTGACATCGACTGAAATGACTATTTGCTCAAAAAACATTAAATACACTTACTTCTTCTGGAGGTGACGTTGGATCGCGAACAGTAGGCAACGATCCACACTTGAGGATTAACTTTGAAGCAAGACCTGCTTTGAATTGACCCTCGTTCTTAAAACAGTCAGTCAAAAAATGATTCGCGCAAACATAAACATATTTTGGAATTTTGAGTGGCGCCTTTCCTTCGTAAATAAAATCCATCCACTGCGTTTTCAGTGGCTCTGATGTCGGAAGTAAGTGAAAACTACTATGTTCATTATTACATCCCACAACAGAACACTTATGTTTCTTAGGAGACATTACCGGCTGTCGTTGAAACAATGGAGGATGGTTGACAGATCACCGAGGGCGGGGTCTATGCCACCAGATTGTCAATCAAACCACGTGGGTGGGGCTTAGTGCAATTCTACGTCACAGTGAGAGCAATCTTAGAACAGGGCGTTCTGAGACAGTGCTTATGAATTATTGAGATTGTAAAAAAACCACTGGGTGGATTTTTCTCATTCTAGGGTGGTTTTGCTCACACACTGCCAACACACATTTATGGTCAAACACCATGTAAAAGTGAATTTTGCATAATAGGTGCCCTTTAAAATTTCTCCCGTAAAAGTGATTGGGCAGACCAAACCGTAAGTCATAAAGACTTGAATCTGTGAGGGCTGGTAGTACTCACACCGTCTACAACGTCACCAAGGCTCACCCCAATCAGGCTGATGGGGGCGCTACAGCGGTGAAAAGTACAAAATGTCGAATTTTTGGGGTATTTTGGATTTTTTGAAAAACCTACTTTTGCGAACTAGTCCTAGGTTTTTGACCCGATCAGAACCAAACCAGTGCAGCAAGATTTTCTAGAGTCTGATTGTCAATAATTATCAAAAAAAAAGTTGAAATTTCAATTCACGGTCTCTATGGGCCGCCAAAACGTTTCAAAGTGGGCGGAGCCTCTTTTACTAAAATGGCTATAACTTGTGAACTGAATGAGATATTTTCACCAAACTTGGTACATCTATGTAGGAGCTCATTCTGTGGTTGCATGAAAAAGGATGCGGTGACTGGCCACTTGGTGGTGCTATAACAGGAAAAAAAAACAGCAACTACTTCACCGTTAGTCCGACTGACTTGAAAATTGGCATACAGTGTCTTTGTCCGAGGTGCCATGATTGTCTATGAGGACACTGACGCTTCTCAAAAAACATGTCCGCCATCGGCCAATGAAGTTTGAGCAGCTATCAGACAAGGTTAACGGAGGCCGACTGGAATGAAATCTGGGCCTGTTTGACTCACGGCCCAGAAGCCTGTGAGAAATTTGAAAGATATCGGCTACTTTGCGTTTTTCTCGTACCACATGGTAGAACTCCTCATTCTGAGCAACTTTGCCTCTAAACCACCACTGTCCATCAGGTTGTTCATTAAATATTAGAGATTATTTCAAAAACCAACTTTGGCGAACTAGTCCAAGGTTTTTGGCTTAACCTCGATAACTGTTAAAAAGCTTTAAAAACCATATATTTCATATGGTAAATTGCCTGTGTTGGCTGTAAATGGTCTTTTCCATCTATGATTGAGATGGTTACAGGTTTGCTAAATAAAACAAAAATCTTTTTACGCATGTGCTTAAAGGCCTTAAAATGCTTGAGCCCTGCTTGCAGCTAAATTTACAAGTGTAACTGTTGAAAACAAACTTGCAGTATCTCTATTATACGTTATGCTGAACATTTGGAAAAATCCCCACTCTTTTATCCCGAGGTCCTCTCAGCGATCTGACCTGTTTGAGTATGTTGTCCGTAGGAAGTCTCTGGAGATTCTCCAGGTGTGAGTGAAACAAGCCTGTGTGTGTCAGAGGAACTTCCAGCAAGGCCTCGATGATGTAGCCTACTGTACAGTCGTCTGGGAGGCGGATCTTCTCTGCAGTTGTAATGAAGTTTCCAAGACTGTGGGAGAGAAAGAAATATCGATTTGCATGTAAACCTGTTTCAGAGGCCTCTCAGTGACAATTTGCATATATGGTGTCTTGAATATATAATTACAAGGTGTTGATATCAAAACCGTTGTATGTCAGTCATGCGCTCACTGAATAAAGCTGACAAGAATGCAGGAAGATGTGTTTACATGCAAAGTGGATCTGGGTAACAGGCATGAATGCATGCATGCCAGGGATGTTTTGTTTAAATCTTTCCTACCAAGTAAAAACTTGTTTAGCAGCATAATTAGAGCAAGATCACTGAGCAAAGGGTAGAAGTGAACGTACCTTGCCCATGGACTCATTTTGAGCGCCAAGCCTCGGCTGATGCAGAATCCAGCTCCTCCAGTGGCAAACCAGAACTTCACTGACACCTGCAGAACAGAGATTAATAAAGTACTATTCAAAAGTTTCCCCCACTTAATTACACCTGCTCTTTCTTTCCAGTCAAAGGACAAGCCGAGCTCACCGATCCGTCGCTCTTGACCCTCTCGGCGGCCTCGATGGGGTGGTCCAGACTGGGTCTTCCCAAGTACACGTCCTGTGTGTGAGAGTATGACGACAGCAGCTCCAGCAAACTGGGCAGGATCACATAGTTATCATCATCCACGTGACAGAACCACCTGCAGAACGGATGTGAAGTGAGCGATGCACTCGATAATGTCAGCTTGCATATCGTTAAAACAACAATTACGATATTATTGTAGACAATAAATATCACACAGCCCTTATTGATAATAATCAGAAATGTTTCTTGAGCAGCAAATCATCATATCAGAATGATTTCTGAAGGATCATGTGACACTGAAGACTGGAGTAATGATGCTGAAAATTCACTGAAATAAATTATATTTTAAAATATAGCTCAAAGCAGCAATTAAGGGGCCAAGCACAACAGAAGCAAACAAGGAAGCTAGCAGCCTACCAACAATGTCATAATGGGCTATGACAGCAACTGAGACAAATACAATGCATGGTGATTTTGAAGTCAATCACACCAACAGTAATTTATTTACAGCCAATTTCATGTTTTATTCAATTATAGCGCAACCAAATGGTGCAGTCCCACTGCTTTTTTGAGTGCCCCCATACATAAACATGTCAAATATGGTGAAAATATAATTTCGTTTAGGAGTTTTAGACATTTACATGTATAAATGCATAAAAAATGACCCACACCTGACTTTGATCGCATTTTTTTGCCACTTACTATCAAAATTTTGGCATTCAGCCATTAGTATACAGTAAACGACCTATGTTTTCGATTTTCCTATGGTGGTTTTGTCTCGTTTGGACTAACTGTTTCGGAGATATTCACAAACATTGTTTAAACGCTAAATCACAATGTTGCACTAACCATAAGGTAATGTTTGGTATCGTTGGACTCGGCAAGGATTCAGGAATCCATGAGAATAAGTCAACCACATCCAAAGTTATAAGCATGTAAATATTTTTTTCATCACTAGGTGGCGCTGAAACTTCTCAGACTCCTTCAGGGCTTCGTGCCTATGACCCATACCAAATTTCGTAATGATATGTTCATGCATTTGAAAAATACAGCATTTTACTACAAAATTCAAAAAGGCTGACATCCAAAATGGCCGTCATATAATTCAACTTGGCATGACGCCCCGATTCTAACAAGACCACTTTTATGATTTTTGGACAAACTCATGTTCAGAAGTTTCCGATCGTCATTCTCATTTCCGGTCCAGTAGGTGGCGCTGTGCCGAAACGCAGCATGTAATCTCAGGTCATGCTTGTGATGACACGGGCTAAGTTTGGTCTGAATACAATAAAGTGTTGCAGAGATAGAGCCTTACGTCTAAAATCGACTTGAATTCGACTTGAGTTCTTGAACTTTTTGTCAGCATGGTCTGAAGATGATCTGGTTCCATTTTCATGCAAATCGGAGCAGCGGCCTAGGAAGATTTCGAAAAGGTAGGTTTTTTGGAAAATTCAAAATTTTCATGACGGAAAATGGTGTCATAGGGTGCAATCGAATCGCCTTGAGCCACGGAATCAGAGGAAAAATCATTTATAGTTTTCTAGCCCATACAGAAGTTATTAGCATAAATATGAGTGCAAGTTTGGACAGTTGGTGGCGCTAGAGGGATTGAGTTAGAGACTCCAAATTTGGTATGGTGACAGTTCAGACCGGCCTCTATCAGAGTGCCAAATTTCATAACTTTCCCGCAAGCTGCCAAAGACTTCCAGAGCAGAAGATGGACGCCAACGAATACTTGCTTGGCACGTGCTTGGCCCCTAAATATATTTAAAGAGCAATGTCTAAAAATATTTCACAATATTACTGCAGCCTTGATAAGCATAAGAGACGCATTTCAAAAATCTAAAGATTTAATGTAAATGAATGAAACATCTGCTGATAATGACTGTATGCCGTGATTTCATGCATTGGGAGCTTGAAGAGATGAACTCAACTTTTTTTGTGACTCGATGAATTTGTCATACTCCACGGACATCTTGCAGCACAGGGCTTGACGCGTGTGCGCCGCGGAGCAGTTGGTGTTGATGATGTTGAGCCCTTGAGGAGACAATGACAGACCACTTATGGTTTCATGATTTATGACATCAGGGTGTTTAGACATTACATAATTTCACATGACACACAGTCCATGTCATGATGAAATGAAGCATGAATGGGGTCAGGATGGTCGGCTAGTCGAGCAGTGAGATTTTATTATGGCACCTAGATTTAATCTCTTAATATTAAGCTGTAAAATGGTTTAAAGGTGATTATTTAAGAGACTCTACCTGCTTTCTGCTTGAGCTCCTTATCCTCTCCATCAGTGAAGATAAACGTCTGAAACAGAGAAACAACTTTTTTTTTTATATACATTTAATTTATTTCAGTTAACGTTTATTTTATGCTTTCATGAGAAAGGTATGAGAAAATTACTTCATCTTTAAAGGAACAGATAATGAATGCATGAATGCTCCATGCATCCTGACCCTACATTCCCTCAAAATGTCTATCCAAAACACAAGCCACAAGCATCTGGAGACGAGCAGCACCCCTGATCAACTACAGGACAGAAACATCTCTGGATCCAGGACTTATTCATGAAGTTTCTGGCAACCAGCATGTTTGAGCTTTTAAACCTTTTTAAAAGCTCAAAAGAGTAAATTAAGACACAATTTTCAGTTTTGGATATTGCTTAAAAGTCCACTACTGCTGCTAGGTCACAAAACTGGAAATGAAAGGGATTCTTGATATTTTCCTGGAAAACTCCTGAACAAAAGCCACTGTGAGAATGTCTGAGATTGTTTTTGCCAGCGTTGAGGATTGAAGCTTTCCAACCTTTTTCAGAAAGTATAACTAAAAAAACACTTCTAAAAGTAGAAGGTTATTCAAGTAGAAAGTCATATAAGGAAAAAGGTTAAGAAGTGGACTTTGTCCCAAACTCCGGACATTGCAAATCTAACAGGGAAAGAATGTTTCTTCTGGCATGAGCTGGCACTTACCAAACACCCAATCTGGCTTTATGAGCAAAGCCGAGTTCTTGAAATTTCTCCTGGGCATTTTGGCCCTGTTGTGTAATGGCAAAACAATGGTGCTGCGCTGCTTTACAGGTTAAGTCAATCTCGGGGCCTCTTTGGGCCCCACTCGGCTCTCTGGAGAGGCCTCAGGAAGGGGGAGCGTCTACTGCCCTGGCGCCTTTGGCTTTCAAGCAAACGCACTTGGATGAAAGCAAACACACGCTGTCTTGTGTCTGAGGGTCTCGGGTTGCTGAGGAACTTCCTCTTCCAGGGGGCCCGAGGGGCACCAACACTAACCCCTATACTCTTAAAAGCACCAGGCGCGCCGCCAGAAAGCAGCGGCCACACTTCCTCCTCGCAGGTTTGCGCTGACCAATGTGTGTCTTAACACCTTTAAACATGTCACCGGACAACTGAAATGACATGCACGGGTCCAGAGGAGCAATAAAGTCCACATGAAATGGAAGTTCAGCCCATTTGTTTTGTATTGTGAATGATTCACACATGCATAAATTTTTTTGGACCTTGTAATATTTAATCAAAGTGTCATGAATTGATCTTCTACTGAAACAACAGACTTCTCTTTGGTGATTATTTAATAAGTTTAACCTCATTGGTATTGGCTAATATTGTTTATTTCATTGCCATCATTTAATGCTTATGGGTCAATGATTTTTTTGTCCAAAGGCCTTAATAATAATAATAAAAAACAAAGATATGACATCCAAAGTATGTAAGGTAGTACAACTTGATCTCTTTTATTGAATCCAAAAGGTTTTAATTATATTTTTCTACATATAAAGGTATTTTAAAGATTATGAAGTGTCAAAAGGTCATTTGGTTTAACCGTCCAAAGGCCAATACAGCCATTTCATTTGTGATTAAAATATCTTAAAATGTAATAAATGTATGTATTTTTTTATTCTGGCATGATTTTATAACATCATATATCAATATAGTGCAAAATGGTGTTAAAATTATGTGTAGAAGTCGTCATTTTGTTATGAGAAAGAAAGAATGAATTTCATTGATGTCATTCGGAGAAACCAATATAAAGGGACCATTTTGGATCAAGTCATGTGGTCAATATCATGTGACAGGATGTGACATCATTCAGACACCTGCAAAGGACCACATGGTCTTGAAGCAAAGTAACTAACTCTCTTTTAACTATTTGATAAATTCATGTTTTCACTTGATCACTTGAAACATCAGGTCATTTGGTACAACCGCTATAAACATGGAAAATGTTGTAATATTTTAAAAACTTGCACTAAATATAAAATGTTTGATTGTTCTTTTGCTAGATATCAGCCTGTTAGCATTGTTTGAAAATATCGTCATTCGGTAAAACCGAAATTTTGGTTAAACCAAATGACTTTTTTGGTGACAAATTTTGTCCATCTTGTAAAAAATGTCAAAAGCTGTGTTAATTGATTATAAAAACAACATAATCTCATTGTTATCCCTTAATAAAACTTCAAAATTAATTATATCTCCATTATGCTTTTTTTTTACATTTTTAAAAATGATTATTCGTCTACTTAAAATTAATTTTTATAGCATTTTAATAATTTAACATTATTAAATGTATGTTTTTTAGTAAATCTCAAAATGAATATCCATTTTTGATACTTTTTATATTTTAATGTTGTGAAGAATTCACTTCTAGTATTTAAAATGATTGATTTTAGTTTTAAATGTTTTATTTTTTTATTAATTTAAACAAAATATTATACAATTTATCCAAACCATAAAAATACTTATTGGATAAAAATGGCAAATTATTATTATTATTAATTATTATGGAAAATTATCAGCGAGATGTCATCAAATAGTTTTGACAACTTTATTTTTGAAATTTCTTATTTTATATTTAATTTTCCGTATAAATGCATTTTTTCACCTCATGTTGTTGTGTATGTCGTTCTAATGCAAATACTAGATATGCACATTGATTTAATTGACATTTTTCATTATCATAATTTTCAATATCATTTAAAAAAAAAACTAAGTTTATTTTTCATAGTGGATGTCTCGATTGGGATACAGGATTTGCAATTTTCAGAGAGTTCAATTAAATGTTCATATTTACATTTTGTGTTTGCATTTGAATAGAGAACTTGAGTGAACTAGAACTACCCTAAAAAAAGTAATGAAAAACTACCAAAACAGATAAAAAAAAAAATACTGTGTAACTTGGAAGTTTTACCTTTAATAATAGTGATTATTTAGTAGGCTAGTGGTAGACGAATACAACGCTTCCCTACCTGTTCCTTGGCTTTGGACACCCAGGTCTGGGACAGGAGCTGCAGTCTGGACTTGTGATATTTCCTGGTGGTCTTAACGGCAATAAAAATGTCTCTCAAATCCAAAGAGTCTTTGGAACGGGACCCGGGGGGATTGGCGTGCGCAGCGTCCCCCTCTGACATCCTCTGCGGGTCCTGGGGTCGGCCTCCGGGAGGAAGTGGGTGAATGAAACTACCATCCTTGGCACCATGACTTCCTTGGCCGGGGTTCCCGTAGAGGTCGTGTCTGGCAGGCTTGGCTTGGGGCCGCGGTTGGGGCAGATCCGTCTGACGCTGCGGAGGTTGTAGGGAGGGAATGAGGAGCACCAGAAGGGCACAAAATGCCAGGGAAAGCAGGAAGCAGATTTTGTTGGTGCCGACATGGGATAAGTGCATTCTTCCTGTACTCAATACCAGCGCCTGCCATCTTCACTGCATCACTGCGTGAACAAAAACACACGGACATATCACTACATCTTAAATTCTCTTAATAATTTAATAATCATTATCCAAACATGAAAGCCGCGATACAATACAATTGGGATTTTAAACATTTTGGGATATTGCAATAACATGCCGTAACATGCATAACATTGTGCGTGTCCCTTTAAATGCAAATGAGCTTCTGCTCCCGCCCCCTTTCCAGAAGAGGGCGGAGCTTTAACAGCTCAACAACAACAAAGCTGGAGAATCTCACGCAGCCAAAATGACGAAAGTGTTCAGCCTTACATTGTTCAAACCGGAGTTGGAATGGTTAGTGGATAAATTATTATTTCCCACATTATATGCACAGAGCTTACGTTAAAATTTCCACAATACTCACAATTCCCAAGCTGAAAGTCAGGCTCTGAAAAGAATGATACTCGTCGTCCGTGTATCAATACAATATTCCCCCACAAAATATCATGTTACTATTCTGTATCAATTTTTGCTCCAGCCCCAAAACAAACAAGTCTCTGTAAAAGAGCACTCAGTTCCCTTTATTCCGCCTAAAGCACATTGTGCAATCCAATGAAAGCAAATGCATTCAGTTTCATTTTGGCTCTGGCAAGCAATCTGTCAACCCTAATAACAGCCTTAGCCATCAATACGAGCCGTTTCCTGTCTTCTATTTTCAGAGTTGAACTGATACCTCAAGCAGTCACAGATGTGGAAGCTGAAGGCTGCAGTGTCGGCATGAAATCATATTCAAACTCAAGACCAGCTGAAAACTCTCCTAAATGTGACACACGACTGCTTCCTCCATTTCAACAGAAACAACACCCACATGTATAAAATATTTCATGCTGAATATTTCCTTCTATATAACAGTTAATTCTGGTCAGCACAGTTTGTATGACGCCGCTTGTCTGTGTTTGTGCTTTCCACACGGGAGTGTGTGAGCGCTGCGGATTCACTGCTGAATATAATTAAATAATTTCTTTTTGCATCATGTGATAAAATTACAGCTTGACTGGAAAATGCTTTTGAAGAAACTTTTTTTAAGTGCAAAAATTGTTGTGTGTTAAATATGATGCCACAACTGAGAGACAGTCATAATAAGAAGAAAAACTGATATAAATCATCACACAATAAACTACGGAAGAGGATTAGGGCCAAGCAATAATAAAAAAAATAAAACCATCTTGAGATTAAAGTCATTATAATGCAAGATTAAACTCCAGAACTTGAGAAAAAAAGTAAACAAAATTTTAATAAAGTTGTTGTGTTTCGAGAAAAAGTCGTTAAATTTCGAAAAAGAAGTTGAAATAAAATATAAAATGTCAATAAATAAACTCCTTAAATTTCGAGAATAAAGTCGAAATAAAATGTCGACAATAAACATACTAAATTTCAAGAATAAAGTCGTTGTGTTTTGAGAAAAAAAAAATCCTTCAATTTCGAGAAAATAGTCGAAATAAAATGTCGAGAATAAACATAAAATTTTGAGAATAAAGTCATTGTGTTGAGAAAAATCTTGTTAAATTTTGAGGAAAAAAGTCAAAATAAAATGTTGAAAAACACTAAATTTTGAGAATAAAGTCGTCGTGTTTCAAGAAAAAACTGGTTAAATTTTGAGAAAAAGTCTAAATGAAATGTCAAGAATAAACTCATTAAATTGAGAAAAAAGTCAAAATATAATGTTGAGAATAAACTCATAAAATTTCGAGAATAAAGTCATTGTTTCAAGAAAAAAACTTGTTAAATTTTGACAAAAAATTCGAAATAAAATGTTGACAACAAACACTAAATTTTGAGAATAAAGTCATCTTGTTTCAAGAAAAAAACTGGTTAAATTTCGAGAAAAAAAGTCTAAATAAAATGTTGTAAATAAACTAGTTAAATTGAGAAAAAAGTCTAAATAAAATGTTGAGAATAAAGTCATTGTTTCAAGAAAAAACTTGTTAAATTTCGAGAAAGACAGTCGAAATAAAATGTCGACAATAAACATACAATTTTGAGAATAAAGTCATTGTGTTGAGAAAAATCTTGTTAAATTTTGGGGAAAAAAGTCAAAATAAAATGTTGAAAACAAACACTAAATTTTGAGAATAAAGTCATCTTGTTTCAAGAAAAAAACTGGTTAAATTTCGAGAAACACAGTCAAAATAAAATGTCGAGAATAAACATAAAATTGAGAATAAAGTCATTGTGTTTCAAGAAAAAACTGGTTAAATTTTGAGAAAAAAGTCAAAATATAATGTTGAGAATAAACTCAAAATTTCAAGAATAAAGTCATCGTTTCAAGAAAAAACTGGTTAAATTTCGAGAAAAAAAGTCTAAATAAAATGTCGTGAATAAACTAGTTAAATTGAGAAAAAAGTCAAAATAAAATGTTGAGAATAAAGTCATTGTTTCAAGAAAAACCTTGTTAAATTTCAAGAAAAACAGTCAAAATAAAATGTCGACAATAAACGTACTAAGTTTCTAATAAAGTCGTTGTGGTTTGAGAAAAAAGTTGAAATAAAATATCAAGAATAAACACAAAATTGAGAATAAAGTCGTCGTGTTTTGAGAAAAAAGTCTAAATAAAATGTCGAGAATAAACACGCATTCGATCAGTGTCATATTCATTGAATATTGATCCTAGAGGACATGACAGAGTTGGATGACAGTCAAGCTAGGTCTATATTTTAGGCTTTCTTTCAATAACAAAGAAATACAGCTTTAGCTAATTATAACCCAATAATAAGTAGCATATGAACTTTAAAGGGAATTTGCAAGCGGCTTGGTGTGTTTAGAAGAAAGAAAACGGTACAATTTGCACAATGTACTCGCAAAAAAACGAGACATTCTGAACGCTTAATGGTAAAAACACTTATTATTAAAAGATCAAATTCTGTACACACCTTATTAATAAACTATGTGCAGATAATCATAATGACTTCACCCTAGGCTGGACGAGTGTGTGCAGACATTGATCTCTCTGTGTAGCTATTTAATAAAATCTGTGCTTCTGTAGAGATATAATATAGATTGTCCTTTCTGTTTGCACATTTACAGTAAAACACATCGACGCCACTTTTTTCATTCTTGAAGTGAACTTTTTGCCTGTATGGTGATTAGATTCACTGTTTTGCACTGAACGAGAATGCGGCATATAGCGCTTCATCTGTAGCGCACACAGGGAGCGCAGGAACAGGCCTACTCTTCTTGAGCTTCAACGAACAAATACACATAAAATATGGCAAAAGTTGGAAGTGAGAATTGTTATTGAAAGAAAGCCTAAAATACATCTTGACTAAGTGATTGAACTCTGTCATGTCCCCCATCAGCAATGACTGATCGAATGCGTGTTTATTCTCGACATTTTATTTAGACTTTATTCTCAAAATTTAACGTGTTTTTCCTCAAAACACGACTTTATTCTGAACGACTTTCTCAAATTTTATTGAGTTTATTCTCAATATTTTAATTTGACTTTTTTCTTGAAAATTTAACAAGTTTTCTCTTGAAACAATTATTTAAATCTCAAAATTTTATGAGTTTATTCTCAACATTTTATTTAGTTTTCTCAAAATTTATGGAGTTTTTTCTCAACATTTTATTTAGACTTTATTATCAAAATTTAACGCGTTTTTCCTCGAAACACGACTTTATTCTGAATTACTTTTTTCTCAAATTTTATTGAGTTTATTCTCAATATTTTAATTTGACTTTTTTCTTGAAATTGAAAATGTTTTTTCTTGAAACACAATGACTTAATTCTCAAAATGTAATGTTTATTCTCATTTTATTTAGAGTTTTTTCTCAAAATTTAAGGAGTTTTTTCTTGAAACACAACTTTATTCTCAAAATTTAATGAGTTTATTCCCGACATTTTATTTTGACTGTGTTAGTTCACCCAATAATGTAAATTCTGTCATTAATTACTCAGCTTCATGTCGTTCCAAATCCATAAGTCTTTCATTCATCTTCAGAAAATTTGGACTAAACCACTCAATTCATATGGATTAGTTTTACGATCTCTTTATGAACTTTTTGAAGCGTCAAAGTGGTAGTTGCGTGTCAACGGAGGGTGAGAAAGCGCTCAGATTTCATCAAAAATATCTTAATTTGTGTTCTGAAGATGAACGAAAGTCTTACGGGTGTGGAACGGCATGAAAGAGAGTAATTAATGACAGAAATTAACCCTCTAACCATTACCTATGAAGTGTTTACTGAACTGACAAGGTGTGTAAAACAGCCTGCGCCTATATAAACATGCTAAAAAATAGTTTGTTGTGTTGAATATGATGTCACAAGTGAGAGACAGCTTTTATCGATAGAAAAAAAAAAGATATAATTGATTGTAGCAGAATATATATTGAAATTGTTTATAATTATTTCAAGTTTTAAAGATGCAATATTTAATATTTTTTTAATGATTTTCCATGTTTTAAGATAGAAAATGTGTCTGGTATAAGGATAAAACAATATAATCTTAAACCTAAAAAAATCAAGTTTTAAGGTGACATTTATAGGGGAAAAAAGTGAAATAATCAACAAAAAAGAACAGTGACCGATACAAAAAACATATTGTTTACATGTAACTTTAATGTGTTTCAAAAATACCATGGTACTACAATACTACATGAATAGGGCACTGCCATGGTAACTGACCATGTCCAAAAATCATATTATTACCAGTGCAAAAGTCATTTTAGGCTTCAGGACTGAAGTGACCTGCTCTAAGGTTTCAGCTGCAGTAAAGACACTGTTTTTCGAGGCATTTTCTGTACTGAACAGAGAGTTCACACAAAACACACAATAAACACTTTGTAAACAAAGATAGGAATCAGTCATAAGAGTCTCTTACCGAGAGCGATCCGGATCCTCGGGACTTTTAAACGAATAACCCCGTCAGATCAGAGTAAAGCGACAGCACTGCTGGAGATCTTTGTTCGTCTCGTCGAGTAAAGTCCGCATGAGTCATCCACACTCAGCTCTTATTGTTCCTGTTTGACTTCTTCGCTTGACGCTTCTCGAACTTCTCCGATTATTTATTACAATGTTCCTCCCGGTTCAGCTCTGAATCACTGCTGCTGTGTTGTGCTGGTTCTGATGACCTCTGTGACTCTGACAAACACATACTAACAAATACATTGTCCTTTCTGTCTGTAGATGCCAAAGGGGCATGCTTTGGAAACCAGCGCCCTCTGGCGGATGTGACGAGATCATCATCAATGTCCTTGTGCTGATGATGGTGTATCAGAATATTTTTTATTTACAATAGAAAAGACAAATGTGTATTTCTGATGATTTTTTATGTAAATTGCTCGTTCTGTGGTCTCCAAATTAAATATATGATCATTTACTACAAGAATCTCTGGGATTTATAGTTTTGTGGATTCCTGAAATCTCAGGAATATAAGTTCTTCTTGGGTTTACATTATGAGAGAGACAATTTATACACAAGTGTAAATTTAGAAAGAGTGTCTGATTTTGAATCTTTTCAAATCATTTTCATGCATATAATTCTGTCATTCAAGTTCTCAAATAATAATAACAATAATAAACTTTAACCAGTTGCATATTTTTGTATTAATATTATTATCATTAATATTATTTTATATAATGCTGCATTCTTACATTACTTAGTCTTACCTTAGGTTAACGTTTTTACTTTTAGCTGTTTTAATGTTTAATTAAAATTATATTATAGGTGGGTTTATTAATTATTGTAACTGTTGCATTGTGAATTTCCCTGAACTGAACATAAAACTGAACTGACATGGCTTGTAAAACAATTTTACACTTTTTTTAAATCAAAGACAGACACTGAAAGATATCTGCTGCCCTCGTGTGTCTGTGAGAGGAAACGCAAGCATTTGCCTCCAGCCAACCTGATATAGGCCTGTATAGGCAAAACTGACGACGGGTCGTTAATGATTAGTCCACTTTTAAATAAAATTTTCCTGATAATTATCTCACCTCCATGTCATCCAAGATGTCTTTCTTTCTTCAGTGGAAAAGAAATTAAGATTTTTGATGAAAATATTCCAGGATTATTCTCCTTATAATGGACTTCACTGGGCACAAGACGGTTGAAGGTCAAAATGACAGTTTCAGTGCAGCTTTAAAGAGCTTTAAACGATCCCAGACGAGGAATAAGAGTCTTATCGGTCATTTTCGAAAAATAAAAATAAAAATAACTGTAAAAAAAACTGTATATGCTTTATAAACACAAATGATTACCTTGTACGTGCTTCCGCTTTCCGTATTCTTCAAAAAACTTACGCTGTATGTCCTACGCCTTCCCTGTTTTACTTACGGAACGAACGCGGCGCCAGTTCTGTTTTTTCCGTAAGTCGGTGACATCACGAACAGCTTTGTTGTTGTTAAGCAACCAAAGCACTAGCTGTTAAAGCTCCGCCCTCTTCTGGAAAGCGGAGCTCATTTGCATTTAAAGGGACACACACAAAAACGGTGTTTTTGCTATAATAAATGCTATAATAAATGATCTGTGGGGGATTTTGAGCTGAAACTTCACAGACACATTCTGGAGACACCAGAGACTTATATTACATCTTGTGAAAGGGGCATTATAGGTCCCATTTAATTACAAAAATAAATAGGTTGCAAAACTCTTTGCAGTGTGAGTAAATCTTTGTTTTTCTTTATGCTGTTTTCATCACGCACACACAAATTTACTTTCTGTTCTGCTGTCATTGTTTGTGACTCTAAAACCTTTGCTTGCGAGTTGAAAATCTTTTAATCTAAGTGAAGCTCCACATCAGTATCTAAGCACCAGAATAAAAGACCTGTTTCTATTGGTCGCTCTCCCTTGGCGCATTATTGTGGCCACGCCCACTACTTACAACTTAAAAACAATAATTAGCTGCCCAACATGTCATTTCTTTTTAAAGCAAAATTGACACAATTTATAGACATATTAACCAAGTGTCTTTTCAGTGGGACATTTTTAGATGACCGAACCGATCCCAGAGTTCCAAACCGGAGAGAAGGTGCGAAGATCCGTTTTTTTCTGATGGATCTCCGAAGCTACAGAGACTCTTCTCTCAATACTTTTTCATTTGCAATTCTTTATTTTTGATTGCAAAACAACTGTTTTTTGCTCAATACTTTATTTTTCATTTGCAAAAATATGCGGCATTATATTGACTCCATAATAATCCTCACATCAGCGAGGTTAATACTGTATATCACACAACATTTATTGTTTTAAGTCACTGTGGTGCAAGCATCTCCCCAGATTAAAGACATTGGCATAAATCACTCATAAATAATGGGCAACATTTTATTTTACAGTGTCATTGTTACATATATTACATGCATTTACCATAGTAATAACAGCAAATTATGCATAATTACATGCAACTAACCCTCGGCCAAACCCTAATCCTATAGTAAGTACATGTTGTTCATTAATATTACTCAGTATTTCAATTTATAATTACACTGTAACCATGACACCTTAAAATAAAGTGTAACCAAATAATCTCCAACACAGAATTCACAGTCAAACATCTAGAACAACAACATATGAAAATCTATAGCATCTTTTCCACGATTTCACAAGATTTCCATCTTGATATATAAAGTTTATTGGAATGCAATCGATACATTTGCAGCACCATCTATTGGTCAGCAAAAGCTTTGAAAAACATTAAAATGCCAACAGATTTAAGTACTAAAAAAATGAATATGATCAAAACATTTTCATTATTCATTAATACAAATATTTTGAAAATACAAACAAGCCTTCTTTTGTTAAAAAGGCTTTGAGAAACGTAAAAGATGAGTTGCTGAGACTTAATTAGTTTGGGTCTGTGTGTGTGTAATCTCTGTGTTTAATAGGATCAGTCTCACAGATGAGCCTCAGTCTCAGTGACTTACATTAATCCCATATTGTTGTCCATGTTCTGAATGAAGCGCAGCAGGTGCCGCTCTCACCTAATACACTTTCTAAAGCCACGAAAGCTTTTCTGCTGTACTGAGATCAATGACTCTATTCTCCTCTATATACAACAATATTCTTGTCCGTTTCATACACTTTGATCTCATACAGGCTGCCCGGCGGGAGAAGCTTCGCCATGCCGTCCCAAATAAAGACGGACAGGTTTTCTGTGGTGCTGCGTGAACAAATAAACATGAATATGTCGTTAAAATTAATGCATCATGACAGATATGTGACAAAAAGTGCAGTCGTACCTGACAACATCTGCAAAGTAAGGGACATCCCGGTCCAGATTTTTATGGTCAAGAGGTTTCATGATGGCTTCCTTAAAAAAAAAAACATAACTTATTAACCATTTTTGAATATTTAGACCTTGTGCATGTGCTCATATATCATGCATTGTTTTATATATGAGTTATTTCAATAGTAATTCAGTGAATTTAATAGAGATTACATACATACACACACATATATATAATATATGTGTGTGTGTGTGTGTGTGTGTGTGTGTGTGTGTGTGTGTGTGTGTGTGTGTATGTATATATAGTACAGTCCAAAAGTTTGGAACCACTAAGATTTTTAATGTTTTTAAAAGAAGTTTCGTCTGCTCACCAAGGCTACATTTATTTAATTAAAAATACAGTAAAAAACTGTAATATTGTGAAATATTATTACAATTTAAAATAACTGTTTTCTATTTGAATATATTTCACAAAGTAATTTATTCCTGTGATGCAAAGCTGAATTTTCAGCATCGTTACTCCAGTCTTCAGTGTCACATGATCCTTCAGAAATCATTCTAATATGATGATCTGCTGCTCAAGAAACATTTAATGTGTACAATTGTACAAAATATTTGTGTACAATATTTTTTTTTCAGGATTATTTGATGAATAGAAAGTTCAAAAGAACAGTGTTTATCTGAAATCTAATCTTTTGTAACATTATAAATGTCTTTACTGCCACTTTTGATTGATTTAATGCATCCTTGCTGAATAAAAGTATTCATTTCTTTAATTTCTTTTCAAAAAAATAAAAATAAAAATTCTTACTGACCCCAAACTTTTGAACGGTAGTGTATAATGCTACAGAAGCTTTGTATTTCAGATAAATGCTGTTCTTTTGAACTTTCTATTCATCAAGGAATCCTGAAAAAAAAGTACACAACTGTTTTCAACATTGAAAATAATCATAAATGTTTATTGAGCAGTAAATCAGCATATTAGAATGATTTCTGAAGGATCATGTGACACTGAAGACTGGAGTAACGATGCTGAAAATTCAGCTTTGCATCACAGGAATAAATTACTTTGTCAAATATATTTAAATAGTACACAGTTATTTTAAATTGTAATAATATTTCACAATATTACTGTTTTTTACTGTATTTTTCATTAAATAAATGTAGCCTTGGTGAGCAGACGAAACTTCTTTTAAAAACATTAAAAATCTTAGTGGTTCCAAACTTTTGGACTGTACTGTATGTATATATGCATGTGTGTGTATATTATATATATAATGCATTTAACATTCATATAGTAAATTCAGGTAAATTGGGACACTTTTGCCACTGTGATGATTACTTTTTATAACCCTATATATTAACTTTAATACAAGTTTTTTAATGTAAACTACAAATTAGACTGTGTAGAAACAGTCGTACCTCAATACATTCCTTTAGGTCAGTAAGATTCATAACCATTCCCGTGTTCCTGTCGATCTATGAAAACAGACAAATATTTACAGTTCACAACACACTAGATTGTCCGATATTAAAATGTGAGATGATTATGCCATACCTTTCCTCGAACCGTCACTTCAACTAGAAAACATAAATAACATAATCCTATTTACTTGTGTGCATCCATGAAATATTTAAGATACAATCATTTCTAAAGCAATCACATAGTTTATTGGCATTACATAACTACTCACCTTTATAATTATGACCATGGCCGTTAGGATTGTTGCATTTTCCAAATATTTGTTTATTCTCCTCATCACTTAAAGATTTGCTAAAATAAATTGCATTGATTAATTAAAAACAAATGATAGAAATGACTTAAAATAGGCAGATATTAGACAGACATTTATTGGTAATAAATTTAAACTACAATCCCCATAATTCCCTCGTGATGACGCAGCATGTTGCTGACTTCCTGCCACAGTATTCATAATTCAAACCAGTTGAACGCAATTTCGCATTGAAGTGTAAAAGATTCACAGTGTAAAGTTATAAAGATAAATGTGAGCTCGACATATAAGATGTAAAATCAGAGTTAGTGGAGGGTCAGAGGGTGTATTTCTTCACACTACCTGTGTAATCGATGGCAGGCGCTGAAGCTCTGCACGCGAGTGATGAAGCCGATGCGCTCGGACATGTTCCTCTGACTGACCTGACGATGATCGCGACTGTGTGCGTCTATAACGCGTTATAAGCGACAGCTGCACTGTGCATTACCAATGATTCGAGGTTTAGTGGAGGCGTGGCTTAACCGAGCCGCCTCTCATCTATGTTACATATGCTAATCGATTATAGTATGACATCAGCACTTTCCACGTGCATGATCATCATGTGTCTTCTAACAAATGTCATGTTTTCTGTGCATACGTGTTGATGCACGCACACACTCACACACATAGCCTATATTTATATATAGCCTACAGTCAAACCAAAATGTATTCAGACACCTTGAACATTTAATTCATTAATACAGTTTATTCACTATAGTTTAAACAAATGGTAATAAATTATGACAAGATCTCAGAGTTAAACTGTGTCAGAAAAAAATAATCTTAATTATGTCAGATAACACTTAAAGATGCAATATGTAATATTTTTGCAGTAAAATATCCAAAAGCCACTAGGCCAGTGTTATATATTTTGTTCACTTGAGTACTTACAATATCCCAAATGTTTCCAAATATTTGTAAATCTTGAGAAAATTGTAATTTTAACCAAGGCTCCGGGACGTGTGAGGAGTCGCCTGTCAATGGCGTCATACCAGCGTTACCCTCGGTTTCCGGTTTTATTTTGTAGAAACCATGAAAACACCAAAGACGCTTTAATATTTACATGTTTTAATAGACAACTGTTTTGATATATTTATAGACTAATACAACTAATTGTTGTTATATAGCTCAACACGTTTAATCTTATTGTTTAAATCTAATTTTCTTGATTTTTTGCGAGTACCATGCCTCAGATAAAAACACTAATTTGTGAAGTAGCTAACATAGCATAATCAGGTGTAGCTTTATTTTTAGTACAGTAATACAGAATTTTCTCCATCATACAATACGTTTTAAAATTAATTGCATGCCATTTATCAACACAAGCCATCCAGCATTTAATATGATATTGTAAAATCGATCTATCTTACTGCAGTGTGTAACAGTGTCTCACAGCAGCCGCCGAGCGAACGCACAGAGTAACGTTATAACATAATTTTAAACACTCTCAAATGTATCTAATATGATAAACAGAGCTGCGTTACCTCATACTCATGACGGAAAAGCGGTAGCGGCGCCGGCGACTGTGTCATAATAAAAGTCCCGCTGCTCGTGAGGCGTGTGTTGCGCAAACGCTCCAGCTCCTCGTTCAGCTCCACAACACTCGCTCCTGCTCTGCTTCATACTACAGTAACATTAATAATCGCATCCATGAACATGATTTCTTCACAAGTCCAATCCCTATTCTTTTGCACCCTATTCTTTATGTCCCAAGATTCCGCGCTCAAACTTGCCGTCATCAAGTTACGCCTTTGTTTTGAATAGGACTCTAGCGACTTCTAGCGGACAGAATTATTACATACTGCACCTTTAAGCAAAACATGGTCAGGTCAAAGTGTCTGAATAATTTTTGGTTTTAAAGGTGCCATCGAATCAAAAATTGAATTTATATTGGCATAGTTAAATAACAAGAGTTCAGTACATGGAAAAGACATACATTGAGTTTCAAACCCCATTGCTTCCTCCTCCTTATATAAATCTCATTTGTTTAAAAGACTTCCGGAAAACACGCGGATCTCAACATAACACCGACTGTTACGTAACAGTCGGGATCATTAATATGTATGACCCCAATATTTGCATATATGCCAGCCCATGTTCAAGGCATTACACAAGGAAAGGCAGTATTCACGTCTGGATCTGTGCACAGACAAGGTAAGCCAGCAAGAACAACAGCGAAAAATGGCAGATGGAGCAATAATAACTGACATGATCCATGATATCATGATATTTTTAGTGATATTTGTAAATTGTCTTTCTAAATGTTTCATTAGCATGTTGCTAATGTACTGTTAAATGTGGTTAAAGTTACCATCGTTTCTTACTGTATTCACGGAGACAAGAGCCGTCGCTATTTTCATTTTTAAACATGTGCAGTCTGTATAATGCATAAACACAACTTCATTCTTTATAAATCTCTCCAACAGTGTAGAATTAGCCGTTAGCCACAGAGCACAGCCTCAAACTCATACAGAATCAAACGTTAACATCCAAATAAATACTTTACTCACATAATTCGAAGCATGCATACAGCATGCATGACGAACATCTTGTAAAGATCCATTTGAGGGTTATATTAGCTGTGTAAACTTTGTAAATGCACAGTAATATAATCGAGAGCTCGTGTGGCAGGGAGCACGCCATTTAAAGGGGCGGCGCTGCCAAAATCAGTGTATAGTTAATGATGCCCCAAAATAGGCAGTTAAAAAAATTAATAAAAAAAAAATCTATGGGGTATTTTGAGCTGAAACTTCACAGACACATTCAGGAGACACCTTAGACTTATATTACATCTTGAGAAAAAGCATTCTTGGGCACCTTTAAGTTTTTTTTTTATTTTTTTTATCAATTTTACTGGTAGTCCACTGTATGAAGCATTTTTGGGTATGTCACAATTTACTTTATTTTGCCATCCTCTCTTACATAAAAGAACTATAGTGTCCTGCACCCACTAGTATATTTTTGGTTTTGATTATATATATATATATATGGATATGTATGTATATGTAATATATATATATATATATATATATATATATATATATATATATATATATATATATATATATATATAAATCAACATAAACATAGAAAACATGAATATGACATTAACCATTAACATGTATATATGTTACCATTATGCGATAAAGCAAAAAAACAATGATTCAAGCAATTAAAAAATATTAAAAATGAAATATTCTAACATTTAAATAATAAATATATTATAAACATGTATATACTATGACATTTACTAATTTATAAATTATTAATATGCAATATAGTAATTATCATTAATAAATAAATTTAGTTGACACTGTGCAATAAAGCATGAATAATTATTGAATAATGTTTCTCAAACAATTAATCTGAAAATAATTGGTATCAGTTCTCAATATTGATCAGTTTCTAATTCCAATCTTACAGTATATTTACATGCATTTACTGCAAAATATGGACCTGATTTTATATATATATATATATATATATATATATATATATATATATACACACACACACACACACATCATACATCACTCTATATTTTACCACACTAAATTCATTTTGTAACAACCATATTTTGATTTAATCCGATTGAATGTATATGCTGTTGGGGTTGGTGGAGTTTTGTTCCCGGGCTTACGGAGTAGGGCGCGGATGGGTGGTACAAAAGCCTTCCAACTCCTTGTGAACCCACCTTGTCCGCGATGGTTTGCGAAAAGGGACTGAAGGGTGCTGGTCAGGTTTGTTGCGATGGGTCTCACCACATTCCGCAGGCCCAACTGATGTGAATTGTCACAGGGTCACGAAGTCGAGTGGTTTTTCTTTTTTCTGTCCAAACTTAGGCTACTGATGAACTTCATGATCCGTCGTGGTCAACCGGGTGGATGGCATAACAGCCCAAGAATGAAGGTCTGGTCGCCCCCACGATGTTCATTCTGCCCAATTGATTCACGTTTGTTTTGAAGACAGTCGACGCAAATACATCGAAAACTTGGTTTATTAAGGCGTTGGCCCTTGCTGCCACCTAAACACACTTCGGTAAAGTTGGTTTTATATTCGCACATCCGTATTCAATAGCCTTGTTAATCACACTACATTGGACATTCAGTGGACATTCACAAGTAAATATGCCATTAAAACAATACTTGCCTATTTTGATCGACTGTGAAAAATGTTGTAAGTTGACAATCGTTGGTTGTCAATATCATGTCGCTGCTTAAAATTCGCAAACATTAATTTATTGCACATTTATTGGAAAGTCTGAATTTATCAGAAGTCCGAATGTGCGAATATAAAACCAACTTTACCGAAGTCCTAAATACTGGGTGTGTGTGGTGTATTTCTGCTGTGATTACACACGTTAAGAAGGAAGCCGGCGTCAGCAAAGGCCGAATGTTCACACTAGATGCGACTTGTGCAAATAAAACACACGATTCGCGCGTGAAAATCACTTCACAACAGACGCGAATTCGCATCATGAGAGGGGCTTCTCCCAGGCGGCTCCAGTCTCGTTTCTGCACACTTCCTCTGAATAAACACATCAACTCGTCAGCGGGAAAGTAGTTGTAAAATACGGCGAATAAGCTCAATTTACCGGCTTTAGCTAGCTTGTAGTCTCAATATGTATATAGCTCAAATTGAGTAAAGAGCGTTTTTTACAACTTACCAGATTGTCCGACCTCCTCACTCACTTTCTTACAAGCAAGATCCTATTTATTCCTGTTTCTATAAATGTATGAAGATGTATCATACAGCAACAATGATTTTGTCCTCCATTGTTGTTTCAGATTTCTGCCTCCGCTCACTACGTCGTAATCACGTCACTACTAGAGCAAGCTCCTGATTGGTTAACGCGGCGCAAATTTTCGCCAAAGTTCAGATTTTTCAACTTGCGCGATTCGGCCGAAACACTCAATAGGTTGTTTGCAATCACGTGGTTCTGGTGACGCGCGAAATGCCAGTGGAGGGCAAACAGTGAAAATTAGTATGGAAGAGACGGGGAAAAGTCCTTTCTTTGCTGGTTTAGAAAGTAAACAGAAAATCACAACATATGTTGGACGCGATTCTTATGTTATGAAGAGGAGCGACTTTTCCGCTGAATTAAAAGACTTTCCTGCCATCGAGGAGGCAGATATAGAGGATGTGAAGCTGCCATCACGCCGTGTTCAGTTCTAGTCTGGGTTTGTTTATATCGCGCTGCCTTTCTGCTTGTGAAGTTAGAGCAGTATTTTGATTTTCTGTCGTGATTGTGGAAAATGTCGCCATTGTAGGTAATTTATGCTGAATCGAGAATTGTAATAGGAACTCACGATATTGAATGGATGGTAATTTTCGCCTTAAGGGAAGACGACTAGCAAATGTAATAATGTCACTAAATAAACCCACTGCCTTTCACTCAAAATAATCACATACTTTAAGTTTTGTATTTGGTTTTTGTGTAATAATTAACATTATGTTTTAGAGTATGATCACTCGGCTTGTGAATGATAACTTGCACACAGCCACATCAAAACTGTTCACAAGCTTCTATGGGTTTGATTTTGGTTGTCATTTGTTGAAATAAATACAAAATACAGCGTGTCTGTGTCCTGAACGTGACCCTCCGTGGTCATATGGGAAAGTGAATATTTACAAAAACAACATTAAAACTAGTTACATTTACACGCTTCCAACAAATAAATGGATCGACTTCTGTCAGCTTGTTGAACACATTTATTTTATTTGGACATTTTCTACCATACGATGGCTGAAGCAGCAGCGCATGACACTGTTCTCATGGTAACCAGATCAACAGCGTGAACAGAATACTACAAAACTGAAGTGAAAATACCAAATTATAGCCCTAATTAAATAGGATAAAATATCTTCTCCTCCCTGCAAACGATAGCATGAAGAATGTGAATATTTAACCAAGTCAAAAAGGTAAGCAGGTATCCATATTCATTTAAGTATCAGCAGACGCAAAACGCCATAAAAGGCGACAACTTTTAAAGTTAAAAAAACGAAATAAGTTATAAAAAACGCAAAACATGCGAATTTTGAGTTTTTTTATAGGATTCCTATATAGAAACATCACTCCAAATAGCAAAATAGCAGATTCGGTGTTGTGATTGGTTAGATCACTTGTCAATCAAACTCCCGGCAAAGGATTAATGAGGATAAAGCAGAAAAAACAGGCTCAAGTGGTCAAACATCAAAGTACCAGACTAGCAGATGTTAAGGAAAGGTCAAAGAGCAAGAATAATCTTGCAAAACTGTTGACGTACTGAACGTTCTGAAACTGTTCTGAAAAACAATCATTAACGTTTGCGAGATGGCAAGCTTATTTGAAGAGTACTGCAATACAGTAACTACGAAAAGCATTAACAATCTTCCAAAAAGGTTCAAATATTGATAAAGAATCAGGATCAAGACTGAGAAAAAAAAAAAAAAAAAAAAAAACATCCAGGAGAGGGCAAACTTACCCAGAGATCCCACAATTATTTAAAGATGACAGAAATCAGGGCCGGAACCTTGTCAGAGAAGGTATTCTTATGAAACCATTGAAAATTTGGAAGCAGCATCAGGACTGAAGAAACCATGATGGTCAAAGGTTCTTTAAAAAGTAACAAAGCGACGACTGAAACGTGTTTATATGTTAAAATGTAATTTATTCCTGTGATCAAAACTGAATTTTCAGCATCATTACTCCATTCTTCAGTGTCACATGATCCTTCAGAAATCATTCTAATATGATGATTTGCTGCTCAAGAAACATTTATGATTATTATCAATGTTGAAAACATTGAAAGTTTGAAAGTTGAAAGTTTTTGTAACATTAGTATACACAATACCGTTCAAAAGTTTGGGGTCATTAAAGACTTAATTTTAATACTTTTATTCAGCAAATGCATTAAATTGATCAAAAGTGACATAATTCTATTTATTATATATTCATATTTATATACAACAGGCAAATATCATCGCCACAGTAAATCTGTTTTGTAACATGCAGCCATATTGTGATTTAATCCGAATGCATCAAATAAGATCAGAGGTCTCCTGCTGTTACATAAGCTCATAGTCTCAGTCACTCTTTCAAGACTAACTCCTTGTCTTCCATGATATATTCCTGGAAATCTCTCGCTATCAAATCAAAAGACGCTTAAGCTATAATCAACTCAATCCCCTGTAATCCTCCGTTGGGTTTAAATAGCAGACAATGCAATTATCCTGGACACTCAATCTCAAAAAAGTCATTGAGAAAATGGGCAACGCTAAAAGTGGAGCCCTTTCCAAAGAGCTTCTGGAGGATCTGAAGATGAACACTAAATACTCCGAGGAGCAGCTGTACGTTTGGTACCAGAAGTTCCTGAACGAATGCCCGACGGGCCGCATCAGCCAAGAGCAGTTCGAGAACATCTACGCCAGCTTCTTCCCAGACGCAGATCCCAAGGCTTACGCTCAGCACGTCTTCAGGAGCTTCGACGCCAACAGCGACGGAACGCTGGACTTTAAAGAATACATCGTGGCTCTGCATCTGACCTCCTCGGGGAAGACCGTGGAGAAGCTCGAGTGGGCCTTCGCTCTCTACGACGTGGACAGGAACGGAACCATCACCAAAAACGAGATTCATGAAATAGTGAAGGTGAATGAAAACTAGCTGGGGTGTGTTTCCCAAAAGCAAGTTTAGTCGTTATCAGCATAGTTCAACGAGTCTGTGTTTCCCGAAACCAAACATCCGCGAACAGCATAGCAAAGATGTGAGGTTGGGACGAATAGTCGACCTGTGGTTATACTTTATTGTTTTCATGACATGTAGACGTAATAAATCTTTATCTTGAGCAAATTTAGCAAGCTTACATTCAGTGCAATCTATATCTTTTATTTCGAATAATGTCATTTTAGTTTGTCAAGAGATTTAAAGCGCTATTTTTGAAGAGTGCAGAGTACATATGAATGAGCCTAAGATCAAATCTGGAAATAAAGCAAAATAACTGAGAAAAATGAGAATTAGTCCACAGATGCCATGTCAGTAATTTATTGAGAAAAAAAAGTAGCATTAAAGTATTTATGTTATGCTGCCTTCACGTGCGATAAATACGAGTTTCCTAGGGAAAAAATTGCACATGAACGCCCTCCCATTTCATTACTTGAATAGGATGAGCTCGTACCCAGCAAACATCTGGACATTTAATGGCATTGAAAAGACTTCCCCTACGACACGTCCTGTCATGGTTGAAAAATAGTTACAAAATGAAATTTAAACGGACGTCTTAGACGTTATCTTAATTAATAAATTAATTAAGTATTATATATTGAACTACACATAGCTAAAAGTCAAAGTAATAATTATACATGCAACCACATGTACAAATGTATCTGAATGCATTTTTAGGAAATGCTCTTCATATTTTTACTAATTTATGGCACAACTATTTTTGTTTGTGACTATTATGTTTGCAGGGTAATCACGACTTCAGAAGTGGGAATGATCAAATTATCGATAGCATGTAAAGGCAGCGTTAGTCTGACCAACACACCAGCTAACAATAACAAACGTGTAGCCAATCGTATGACAGTCAAGGACAAGAATACTTTTTGTGCGCAAAAACAAAACGAAAATAACAACTGTATTCGACAATATTCTCTTCTGTGTCATTCTCATTCGTTGTTTACGTCCAGTGCTTCCAGGTTCATCGTCAGAACGCCGACTCATTATTGGATGGCTCCTGCGTCAGCATCACACGCATGCGTCGTGCTGATCACATGACCAGTGTCTGCCAATAATGACGGCGTCTGCGTTCTAACGGAGAACCTGGAAGCGCTGGGCGTAAACAACGAATGAGAATGACACAGAAGAGTTTTGTTTTTGTGTACAAAAAGTATTCTCATCTCTTCATAACATTAAGGTTGAAGCACTGCAGTCACATGACTGTTTTAACAATCTCTTTAGTACCTTTCTACCTTTCTTTGCCTAAGCAGCGAGTTGCCTCGTTGTACGGGAAACGCACCTCAGATTAATTCACAGACTTTAATGTCTCGGCTAACAGAAATATGCCGTAATCATGTTTTGAAAATGTTAGGCCTATTTTTGTTCTCTGAACGTCCAGTTTTTTTCATAAGGTCTTTGCACACCGAGTCTGAAATTTTTTTTTCCGTATTTGTCATCCTAAGATTCGTCACTCACAGAAACTTTGCACACTGAGTCCGATGCGTATTAATCCATTGCAAAAAAATCACAAAACAATACAAAATGGGGTCTTCAAGCAGTAAGGAAGATTTTGTTGACCTCTCTCTTCTTAAAAAGAGAAAAAGAAAGAGGAAATATTGGGTCCATCCGATCCTGAGATTGCGTAGAGAAAGGAGAGAGACTGAAGGATTATCCCGAGCGATTCAAAGTTTACTTCTTCAGGATGTCAGTGGCTCAGTTTGATGCTTTGCTAGCGATACTGGAGCCACATATTAAAAAAAAGACCACCAATATATATATTATATATATATATATATATATATATATATATATATATATATATATATATATATATATATATATATATATATATATATTCCATACTTTGTTTGTCATACGGTGCTTTGTGCTGTGAGAGAAAGTGGATAAACCGAATTTTGGCGTTTGCTTGTACAGTGGCTCTGAATTGTCAAAACACCTCTCAAAATGCTTGCTCTGGATGTGAAAAATGCAGAAAATTGAACCCGATCTGATTTTTTTTATGACCGACTAAAGTTTCGTAGGCAGTTTGTAAGTTGTGGATGAAAATACAGAATGCAATGTTACTAACATTCTATTAACATTACTAAAGAACGTTTCATCGTAACTTTGAGAGAACCTGTGCTCCTCTTTGCAGTCAATATTCAACATGATCTCCAAAGAAGACCAAAAAAACCTTCCGGATGATGAGAACACGCCAGAAAAACGAACAGAAAAAATTTGGGACTTTTTTGGGAAGAAAGAAAATGGTAAGTGAACATTTTCACGTTAAATGACAATATGGAAAAGCACAAAACCCTTGATTTAACAGAATCCCCTTTACTGAGCTTTGAAGAATGCATTTTCTTTATATCGTCAGGTAAAATAACAGAAGGAGAGTTCATTCAAGGAGTTATGGACAATAAGAACATTCTCCGCCTGATTCAGTTTGACGAACCCCAAAAGGTCCAAGAAAGGCTCAAAGAGAAGAAGCAGTAATGTGTTTAAATAGCTGTTTTAGTTTGATCTGATTCTTTTAAATAAAGTGTAAAAGTTCATGTGCACTGCAACATTTTTGATTTCTTTTGTTACATGTTGACTGAGATAAAACGATTGATAGGAATTCAATTCAATGTGTGCCATGAAATGTACATGTAAAAATGCTGTTTATTACCACCAACGTGCAGTATAAAACATAACGGACGGTTAAAAATGGCAACATCAACAGGAATGCATTTAATTTTCCTCTGCATGTCATGAAATACACTGATACAAACAGTCCATTGGCAAAAAGGGTCAAAAGACACGGTCACATTCACTGTCATTGCCATCCATGTGAGGTGGAACCACATCAAATTTATGTAAATAATCCACAACTTTGCTTCACAGTCATTTACTCATGAATAAAATACTATATGTAACAGTCATGCAAATGTTTCATTTTAGTATTCTACTGATACTACTACATTTTATATTGAGTATTTATCATTCTGTTATTCTACTAGAATGCATTCTTGTAAAATGAAGTGAAGATTTTCAAATGGGCCACTTTATCAAATGTACATGCAAAGTAAACATACAATGAGGGAGATATTTGTTGTTAATTGTTCAGTTTAATTGTGCTCCCTTTTGCAATGTATAAATGATTATTTTAAGCATATCAAAATGCAAAGAAATTCAATGTATAAGTTAAAACAGTGGCTCTCAACTGGTGGGTTTGACCCAAAAATGCAGGAAAAAATGCAAATAATAAAATACATCTAACAGCATTATCTAGGACAGTGAAAGCCAACAATGTAGCAAATATGGAAACATTAAGGAATTTCAAGATTTGCATTTCTGCCGCTTTTGCACTATAGTTTTAGCACTGCTTTGAGTCGCAACATGATCTTGGTCCTGAAGCAAAAACCAGTGGAGAACCACTGACCTAGATAATAAAGCAGCCAGTAATATGTTGTATAAGAGTGTCAATCACAGTCCATCCCTGTTTTCACTGTTGTATAAATCACTAGTCTTGTCATATTCATTGAAAGAGGTCTAGGGATGCACCGATATGAAAATTTTGGCTGATACCGATAACCGATAATTCCTTATATTTGAAAGCTGATAACGATATATTGGCCGATAAATCATAGAGGAGAGCGAGTTTGGCCAATAACGTATGTCATTTTGCTGATACCGAAAACCAATAATTCCTTATATGTAAAAGACGATAACCAATATATTAGCCGATAAATCAAAAATCTAAAAATTTTGGCTGATACCGATAACCAAACATTCTTTATATTTGAAAACCGATAACCGATATATTGGCCGATAAATCATAGAAGAGAGCGAGTTTGGCCGATAATGTATGTAATTTTGGCCGATACGATAATACTTTATATTTTAAAGCAGATAACCAATATATTGGCCGATAAATCTAAAGATTTTGGCCGATACGATAATACTTTATATTTGAAAGCCGATAACCGATATATTGGCCGATAAATCATAGAGGGGAGTGAGTTGGCTGATAATGTATGTAATTTTGGCTGATACGATAACTAATCATTCTTTATATTTGAAAAGCCGATAACGATATATTGACCGATAAATCTAAAATTAAAACATTTTGGCTGATATCGATAACCAAACATTCTTTATATTTGAAAGCCGATAACCGATATATTGGCCGATAAATCATAGAAGAGAGCGAGTTTGGCCAATAATGTATAATTTTATATAATAACCGATTTTGGCTAAATCATAGATACGATAATACTTTATATTTTAAAGCAGATAACCGATATATTGATAACCAAACATTCTTTATATTTGAAAGCCGATAAATCATAGAGGGGAGTGAGTTGGCTGATAATACTTTATATTTTAAAGTATGTAATTAGAGGGGAGTTGGCTGATATCGATAACCAAACATTCTTTATATTTGAAAACCGATAACCGATATATTGGCCGATAAATCATAGAAGAGAGCGAGTTTGGCCGATAATGTATGTAATTTTGGCCGATACCGATAACCAATCATTCTTTATATTTGAAAAGCCGATAACGATATATTGACTGATAAATCTAAAATCAAAACATTTTGGCTGATATCGATAACCAAACATTCTTTATATTTGAAAGCCGATAACCGATATATTGGCCGATAAATCATAGAAGAGAGCGAGTTTGGCCGATAATGTATGTAATTTTGGCCGATACGATAATATTTTATATTTTAAAGCTGATAACCGATATATTGGCCGATAAATCATAGAGGGGAGTGAGTTGGCTGATAATGTATGTAATTTTGGCTGAAACCGATAACCAATCATTCTTTATATTTGAAAACCGATAACTGATATATTGGCCAATAAATCTAAATCCTAACTTTCATTTAATTTTTGAGAGCCCAATTACAAAGACAAAAGTCTCACCATTAAAAGTCATGTCCCAAGCACACAATTATAATGATCATTATAATTTTATGTAGCCTATATGACAGATTTGCACTACATATGTTGCACTTAACTGTATTTTCCTTTTTGAAGTGACTCCAATCATATTTCAAGCAATTCAAAACCATCATGGTGGACAGTGCGCATCTGAAGTGTCTCAGCTGAAGGAAATAATCCATTATTTATCAACTATAATATATCGGACAAATCAGGCCGATAATGATAACATTAAAAATGAATGATATGTTACCAATATGTTGGACGATATATCGTGCATCCCTAAACAGGTCTTCATTGAGCTGATGTTTAATTTGTCAATCTTTGAGCACTGCAATTTAAAAGAGTATTTCAAAGCTTAGATTGTACAAAAATCAGGTATCAAAAACATAACGGAAGCCATTTACTATGGAAGCTTGTTTCCACCACGGAATAAAAAAGGAAATTGCGACATTTTATCTCACAATTCTGACTTTTGTTTTGCAGTTGCATGTTTATATCTGAGTTTTTTTCTCAGAATTGTTATAAACTCTGTATTGCGATTTGGAATTTTGAGAAAAAGGTCAGAATTGTGATATAAAAAGTAACATTCCTTTTTTTTTAATCCATTGCGGAAACAAAACTTCAATAATTTACAGTGTTTAAAGTGTGGAAATATACATCCCTAATTACATATTTATAGAAAAATCCATCACGATAGATTTCAAAACTCGCTCTCCTCTATGATCTCCTCCATCGTCTCCCCTGAAGTAATTTCGCCATCGCTGCTGGAGAGGCTCTTCCTCATGTAAAACTCCAGGCCTGAGCTCCGCCCACAGGCCACGTCCTCTGCCGATTGGACAGCCACCTGCAGCTGATGTGCCGGTGTGGGGGCGTGGCCTCTGTCCTCATTGTATTCGCTCTGCTCTGTGTTTTGTCCGGGGCTCTTTTGCGAGCACTTCCACAGGTGTTTGGGGTGAATGTCCGCGAAGCAGTTGTGCACCTCAAAGTGATTGGAAGAAACGAACAGCTGCCACCGCTTCTTCAGCTCAGCCTGGACCTGGAGGACACGTTTCAAAATGTGCTTATTATGGTGAAAAATGCTCTCGGACTTTCAAAAGTTCTTCACCAAACATACCTCTCCATTTGCAAAGCAGTACAGCACCGCAACTAACAGACCCTGTCGAACAATAAAGCTCATGGTTAGAGGTTTTGCTGCATCAGCACAGGAACAACAAGCAGTTTTCTCACCTGGAAAGAGCTCAGGGTCAGATTGACGAAGTTTCGAGTGTAGCGGTTGCTTCCTTCGACCGATTCGTCGATAATTAGGGAGAAGACGATCTCGTGGATCCCGAGCAGAGGGATCAACACGAGCGTTGCTCTGGCTAAACTGTGCGAACCGTGTGAAATGTGTGAGTCTCTTCACCTCGTTTTTATATGGGCTACAAGCTATTTTAGATAAGCATCGACTAACCTGTAGCGGTAGTCAGTAAACTTCACCTGGTCGGCCTTGTACTTGGACAGCAAAAGTCTGATGATTTTGAGAAAAATGCAAAAAATGACCTGAAAGACAAATGAGGGCATGATTCTGTCAGCATTTGACTTTTGCAGGATTTCTGTCTTGTTAAAAAGTAGCAGGATTGAGTGTTAATGAACATTTTCATTGTACGTTTATCAACCGCTGGTCCGCCTCTGAAAGATAAAGGGCAGAGGTTTTCAAACACAATTTGAAGCAGAACGACTGATTTAATACATTGCAGCTGTCATCTTTTACGGCTCACTCCTGATTTGCTCATGACCAGCATGAGACGTGACGGCACGAGGAACTACAGTGAAATCGGCCTTACACCATGACAGCAGAGCAGAAGTAAACCAATCAATCCTGCTTTTCTCCTCCCACAGTTTTCATATTGAATATGTGTCACTAAAAGTGAACAGTTGCATGAGGAAAATAAGCCATTTCAAATATAATTCATAAGGCATCATACTCACGATCACTGCTAATATTATTGGACCTCTGATTATCCACCAGATCCAGCTGATGTTATTTATCCAACAGCTTTAGAAAAAGAAAACATGTAATGCATTATATTATGCATATATAACCATTAATAGATAACACTTTATAACGAGGTTCCATTTGTTAACAAGAAAATACGATTTCAGTTCAAAATTCAAATTATCTTCTGTATGACATGCAAAACTTTCTTTTAAAATGGCAATCTGAAGTAAAAAAGGCACGTACCCTTTATTTTCATATACCGTTTTGACTACGGTCCAGGGAATCACAAACAATAATGGAGTTCCTGAATGAGTTTGTTGAATAAAGTTGGAGAATTAATAAAGTCATGGAAACACTTTACTTAAAGCCTTTGTATATAATGCATTATAAATAGCATGATATATCTGCCACCATATCGGTATCGGCTGATGTATGTTCATTTTTAATGTTATTGTTATTGGCCTGATAAGAAAATTTGGCCAATATATATTAAAGCCGATAAATAATGGATTATTTCCTTCAGGTGAGACACTTCAGATGCACACTGATCGCTATGATGGTTTTGAATTGCTTGAAATATGATTGGAGTCACTTCAAAAAGGAAAATACAGTTAAGTTCAACATGTGCAGTGCAAGTCTGTCATATAGACTGCATCAAATTATATTGAGAACATTATTATTGTGTGCTTGGGATATGGCTTTTAATGGTGAGACTTTTGTCTTTGTAATTGGGCTCTCAAAAATTAAATGAAAATTTGGATTAGATTTATTGGCCAATAAATCGGTTATTGGCTTTCAAATATAAAGAATGTTTGGTTATCGGTATCGGACAAAATGTTTTGATTTTAGATTTATCGGCCAATATATCGTTATCGGCTGTCAATCATAAAGTATTATCGTATCGGCCAAAATTACATATATTATTGGCCAAACTCGCTCTCTTCTATGATTTAATCTTTTTAATCAGGCTCTCAAAAATTATATAAGAATTTGGATTTAGATTTATTGGCCATTATATCGGCTATCAGCTTTCAAATATAAAGAATTATCGTATCGCCCAAAATGTTTAGATTTTAGATTTATCAGCCAATATATCGGTTATCGGCTTTCAAATATAAATAATTATTGGTATCAGCCAAAATTTGTAGATTTTAGATTTATCGGCCAATATATTGGTTATTGCTTTCAAATATAAAGAATTATCGGTTAATGGTATTGGCCAAAATGTTCGCATCCCTAGCTATAAAAGTATTTCTAATACATTAATTGTGCCTTGTTATGCACCTTATAATGCACTGTTACACATTTAGAAAGTATAATGCATTCAAACGCATGACAAACAAGCAACTTCAGATGCAACAAGGATTCTGCAAATATTATAATGGTTACAATCATTAATGAAAAGATATAATCATTATAACGTACATTATGAATCCCTTCATAATGCAGGAAAATATTGGTATCAGCCAAAATTTTTAGATTTTAGATTTTATTGGCCAATATATCGGTTATCGGCTTTCAAATATAAAGAATTATCGGTTATTGGTATAGGCCACAATTTTTAGATTTTAGATTTATCAGCCAATATATCTGTTATCGGCTTTCAAATATAAAGAATTATCGTATCGACCAAAATTACATACATTATCGGCCAAACTCGCTCTCCTCTATGATTTATCGGCCAATTTATCGGTTATCAGCTTTCAAATATAAAGAATTATCGGTTATCGGTATCGGCCAAAATGTTCATATTGGTGCATCCCTAACTATAAAAGTAATTCTAATACATTAATTGTGCCTTCTAATGCACCTTAAAATGCCCTGTTACACCTTTAGAAAGTAAAATGCATTCAAACGCATGACAAACAACCAATTTCAGATGCAACAAGGAATATGCAAATATTATAATGGTTATTATTATTTATGAAAAGATATAATACATTATAATGTACATTATGAATCCCTTTAAAATGTATTATACATAAAGGCTTCAAGTAAAGTGTCACTAAAGTCATTTTAAAATCGAAATTCAAAGGACAAACTATTCTTATGTAGTAAGTCGCACCCCATCCGATGATCATGTATTTCTTCAGAAGTCTCTTCCTGGTCAACACCGCAGTGAACAGCAGCGTGTGCAGGAATATCGCCTCCACTAGAAGCCAGAAGTAATTACATCCCACAAAATATTCCATCGACACCTTTGAGGCCTTGCAGAGGAAAGAAATCTGGAAGGTTGACATTTATATTACTGCAACTTTTGTGCCTCTACACAATGACAATGCGACAGAATAACAAACAGTAAGACATGCATTCCTTACAGAACTAAAAATGAGTATAAATGAAGGTTTATGTACCGCAGATTTTGTGTAACTGTTCCATCCCATTTCATCATTGGGCAGGTTGGTATACTTGACTTGTAATATAACCTCTTTGGTAATTACTGCTGATGCTCTAAATATGAACGATACAAAGAGATTCATGTGGATGTAGTTCCTCGTACAGTGAAGCTTCCTGAAAACAACAGGTAAAAATAATTTATTGCCTGGTTAGGGACAAATAAAATTAGTATCTCAGATATCTGGAGCCAGCTCTGGGCTGGAGCAGAATAAATGACCGGATAGGACAGAAATCAATCAATTTGATCAATGAAAACAAAAGCACTGTAGCTTGGATAAATCTAATTATGCAAGAGAACATTGGTTAAATGCAAAGTAAACATAGTGAACAGCAGTGATTCATCAGAGACTGCCTGTATTCCAAATTAGTCAATGGTTTGTCATCATCTGCATGACCAATGGCCCTGAATCCGTCTTTTATCAGTGAGATTAAAGTGTTATTATGAGGGAAACAATTTTGCAAGCTATCTTAAAGTGCCCCTACTATGCTTTTTAGGATGTAGTGTGTAAAAAATCTGTTTTTTGAATGTAAAAGCTTTGCAAAGTTTCAAAGATCAGATAAATAGAGTAATTGTCTTTCAAAAGAAAGAAGCGATTCTGAACTGCCTGAAATGAGACGTCAGTAATTTCAATCTCACTTCCTGCTGAACCTATGTAGGTTTGTGACTAATTTGCATAATGCCAGCCTCTGGTCTCTATTGGCTGAACAGCATCTACTTTGCCCAGCCCTCAAATGCTGTAGTTGTATCTGGGACTGGAAGAGTTTGGTTTGTTGTTGTTCATGTCGAGAAGATTCTGTTTTCTGCTGCCAAAGCAAATCTAGATTGATACGGTAAAACCGACACCAGTTCGTATCACTGTGCATCAAGTGTTGATATTCCGATATGCTAATGAGTGTTTGGGTTCCGACCAATCAGAGCAGAGCAGGCTCTCGGAAAGGCGGGGTTTAGAGAGACCGAATCCTTGATCTAACCGTTTCAGACGCTGAGAGAAAAGAGTTGATGCTGCAGTGTGTATTATGAGAAAATTAAAGTGTTTTATGACCTTGGATGAATGTGAACCTATTGTAGAAGACTCCAAAACAAAATTAAAACCTTTAAAATAGCATAATAGGGGCATTTAAAAGTTACATTCTAACTATATGAAACAAAAACGGACCAAACACTGAGCCCTGCAGAACTCCACTCACCTCAGAAGACTCATGATCAGAACAGCCAAGCAAAGAGAAGAAAAAGACAGCGAGTATCCTACAATGCACAAGACCCTCAACACAGACTGCCGAAATACCTCGTCTTCCTGTGTATGCAGGATACCATTATAAAAATGATGCCATGATGGAGACCATACTTTAATGTATGGTAGCATTATTCACCTGGGGCTTGAAAAAAGAAGGGTTTTCACACTCCGACTGATTTCTCCATATGATGCTGGAGTTCTCCTCAGTCTTCCAGGTGCCGTTGACCGTGCATTCCTTGTACACATATCTAGTAGAATCTGAAAACAACCAGCATAAGTATCATTCTTAGTGTTTTTAATTAGAAAATTATATACACACTACCGTCAAAAGTTTGGAATAATTATGATTTGTTTATGTTTCTGAAAGAAGTTTCTTCTGCTAATCAAGGCTGCGTTTATTTGATCAAAAATACTGTAAAAATTGTGAAATATTGTTGTAATTTAAAACAGCTGTTTTCTATGTGAATATATAGTAAAGTGTAATTTATTCCTGTGATCAAAGCTGAATTTTCAGCATCATTACTCCAGTCTTCAGTGTCACATGATCCTTCAGAAATCATTCTAATATGATGATTTGCTTTGTATGGCTGTCAACACTTTCTAGATCTACAAATAAAAAAATAAATTGGAATGATATCTGTTTTTTTTTTTTTTTTTTACACAAATGTAATTTTACACAATTTATTAATGTTTTTACTAAACGTTTATGTAGTTTTTGGAGGATTTATTATATATTTTAAATTTATATAAATAACAAAAAAACAAAAATATTTTTTTAAATAGGTTTTTATACAAAAATAATTTTTTATGTAAAATTCACTTTATAAAAGACCCACATTTCTAACTTTCATTCATGGGGATAACATGGATAATTTGACATGGTTTAGTGTAAGATTTTTGCCCAATAGCTCCACTATTTAACCACTATACTATAAAAGACATCTTTTCACAAGTTTTTTTCAGTTAGATTCATATCTTAATATTATGAAATCACAATTATAACAATAAAAATTTTTTTGTCAAAGTTTTTCAATAATGTTACTTTACATGTTGTCTCCAGAGACCCCGCTTTGAAAATGGACAAAATTCATCCTCAAAATCAGAAACAATGCAGAACACACATACAGAAATAAAGCGGAACACTTTAAAACATCCACAATGCACACACACACACACACACACACACACACACACACACACACACACACACACACACACACACACACACACACACACACAGAATCCATGTGCTGTATTTGCTCATTTGTTATTGCTGTTCAGTTCATTGCATTTTGATGTTCATGTCATGTATTTGTACTCAATATGTAATATAACAGATTTATTTCAGTACAAAAAATGCAAAACTTTGACAAAAAGTAATTTTTATTGTTATAAGTGTGATTTCATAATATTTAGATATAAATCCAATAGCAAAAAAAATAAAAAAATAAAACTTTTGAAAAGATGTCTTTTAGTTAGTCAAAAAGCAGAGCTCTGCAGCATCTACTGGATTTTTTTTTACTTTTAAAACTGTATTTTCCAAATAATGGGCAAATGTGGGTCTTTTATAAAGTGAATTTTACATAAAAAGCTGTTTTTGTATAAAAAATATTTTTAAAATTTATTTATAGAAATTTAAATTTATCATACATTCTCGAAAAACTGCACAAATGTTGAGTAAAAACATTGATAAACCGAACAGCACATCGACCCCAAATGAACAGCGCCAGAGGGTTAAAATTAAGTCTTTAATTACCAGAAACATTTGAATGGTAATGTTTCTTGAGCATCAAATCATCATATCAGAATGATTTCTGAAGGATCATGTGACACTGAAGACTGGAGTAATGATGCTGAAAATTCAGCTTTGATCACAGAAATAAATGACATTTTATAATATATTCACATAGAAAACAGCTGTTTTAAATTGCAATAATATTTCACAATTTTTACTGTATTTTTGATCAAATAAATGCAGCTTTGGTGAGCAGAAGAGACTTCTTTCAAAAACATACAAAATGTTACTTATTCATAACTTTAGTGTATATTTAAAACAACAACAACAACAACAAAAGAATATTGCTATATATATATAATTTTATTATTACATATGGAAAATAAATATATACAACTATTATACAACTTTATTATACAAATTAAAAATTATAAAAATTATACAACCATTATTCAACTCTTTAACTTTTTAACTGTAATTGGAAAACGTGTAAAACAAGAATAAAATAAGTGACCTTCTTTGATCCATGGTAAATAAGGAGGACAGCGAACAGATACTATCCCAGGAGGTGAATGCGGCCAACAGACAAAAACGTCAAATGTTCCATTGCAGAATATTCCTATGGGGAGATTCATACAATGACTTACACGGCATACGCATATTAAAATCTGTTTCTACCAGCTTCACTCACCAGTTCCAGTAGGGAAAGTGGCTTTCAGGAGTCGTGTGCAGTTCTCTTGATATTCACTACGTTTATAGATCACATCATCCAATATGGAGCCCATGACCTTTACAAAACCATAAAAACATGACATGGATTGAGTGCTCATCGACTGAGAGTATTCCTGTCATAATAAGAGCCGATGCTTTCATTGGTGATGCGGGACATTTTCAAACACAAGATGGCAGTATTTATAAATGATCTCTGAAGGAAAGGGTCAATGTTGTCCTCTTGTTTTTTAGCAATAACTTTACTAAGCTTCCAGTCACCAACATTACATCTTTTGAAGACGTAAGAGTTTTTATTTGGACACAATTAATGATACTAAAGAGCAGTGTGAGGCTGTGACTGGAGGTGATATTAAACACATCTTCACTTCTGCTACAATGATCAGATAAATATTTACATTCTTGCCAATTTACAATGCCGACTGCTGAAGATCAGTTTAGAGTGAGAAAATTGCCTGGATGCATTCTAGATGCTCAGATACTGTGTTTAATAGATGTTTACATGATAGTAATCTAGTTTAACAATACATATAAAAGTATTTAAGCTACAATAGTGACATTTAAATGAGGAATTGTCTTATTACAAGAGCAGAGAATGTATTTACACACTGCAATACTGTCACTTTACCCACATAGAAATTAATATTATTAACTCTTTATTTCGATGCTCAACTTTAGACTATAAGTAGCTTTGCAACATGTCAGCTAGAGTATTAGTAGACTTTCTGCTTAAATACACTTTATTTTGATGTTCCAAACAGACATTCTACTGACTATAAGTAACATTTCAACTATAAGTCAACTAATTAACCCTAACAGTCTACTAATACTCTAATGAGAGTTAGTTGAGATGTAGTCACAAAGTTACTTCTGTATGTCTAAAGTGGACCATCAAAATAAAGTGTAGCCCAGTATTATATATGAACACCATCCTCCTGATCTGACAGCACATGTTGTACAAATATAAAGCATTTATTGGATCAAAAAAAAAAAAAAACTATTATGAGTTTGAAAATCAACATTTAACTTCTGGATTATAAAACACTCTAAAAAATGCTGGGTTAAAAACAACCCAAGATGGGTTGAAAATGGACAAACCCAGCGATTGGGTTGTTTTAACCCAGCGATGGATTGTTTTAACCCGGTGATTGGGTTGTTTTAACCCAACAATTGGGTTGTTTTAACTCAGCGATTGAATTGTTTTTACCCAGTGATTCGGTTATTTTCACCCAGCGAATGGGTTGTTTTAACCCATGGATTGGGTTGTTTTAACCCAGAGATTGGATTTTTTTAACCCAGTGATTGGGTTGTTTTAACCCAACAATTGGGTTGTTTTAACTCAGCGATTGAATTGTTTTAACCCAGTGATTGGGTTGTTTTAACCCAGCGATTGAATTGTTTTAACCCAGTGATTGGGTTGTTTTAACCCAGTGATTGGGTTGTTTTAACCCAACAATTGGGTTGTTTTAACTCAGCGATTGAATTGTTTTAACCCAGTGATTGGGTTGTTTTAACCCAGCGATTGAATTGTTTTAACCCAGTGATTGGGTTGTTTTAACCCAGTGATTGGGTTGTTTTAACCCAACAATTGGGTTGTTTTAACTCAGCGATTGAATTGTTTTAACCCAGTGATTGGGTTGTTTTAACCCAGCGAATGGGTTGTTTTAACTCAGCGATTGAATTGTTTTAACCCAGTGATTGGGTTGTTTTAACCCAGCGAATGGGTTGTTTTAACCCAGAGATTGGATTTTTTTAACCCAGTGATTGGGTTGTTTTAACCCAACAATTGGGTTGTTTTAACTCAGCGATTGAATTGTTTTAACCCAGTGATTGGGTTGTTTTAACCCAGCGATTGAATTGTTTTAACCCAACAATTGGGTTGTTTTAACTCAGCAATTGAATTGTTTTAACCCAGTGATTGGGTTGTTTTAACCCAGCGAATGGGTTGTTTTAACCCAGCGATTGGGTTGTTTTAACCCAGCAAATGGGTTGTTTTAACCTAGCAAATAGGTTGTTTTAACCCAGCGATTGGGTTGTTTTAACTCAGCGATTAAATTGTTTTAACCCAACGACTGGGTTGTTTTAACCCAACGACTGGGTTGTTTTAACCCATCGATTGGGTTGTTTTAACCCAGCTATTGTGTTGTTTTAACTCAGCGATTGAATTGTTTTAACCCAGCGATTGGGTTGTTTTAACCCAGAGATTGAATTTTTTTTAACCCAGTGATTGGGTTGTTTTAATCCAGCGATTGGGTTGTTTTAACTCACCGATTGAATTGTTTTAACCCAGTGATTGAATTGTTTTAACCCAGCGATTTGGTTGTTTTAACCCAGCAAATGGGTTGTTTTAACCCAACAATTGGGTTGTTTTAACTCAGCGATTGAATTGTTTTAACCCAGCAAATGGGTTGTTTTAACCCAGCGATTGGGTTGTTTTAACCCAGCAAATGGGTTGTTTTAACCCAGCAAATGGGTTGTTTTAACCCAGCGATTGGGTTGTTTTAACTCAGCGATTAAATTGTTTTAACCCAACGACTGGGTTGTTTTAACCCAACGACTGGGTTGTTTTAACCCAGCGATTGGGTTGTTTTAACCCAGAGATTGAATTTTTTTTAACCCAGTGATTGGGTTGTTTTAATTCAGCGATTGGGTTGTTTTAACTCACCGACTGAATTGTTTTAACCCAGTGATTGAATTGTTTTAACCCAGCGATTGGGTTGTTTTAGCCAGACATATAGTAATTTTTAAACAATAGCTGGGTTAAATAAAACTGTCCAGCACGTTGGTCAAACATTTAACCCAATCACTGGGTTTGTCCATTTTCAACTCAACTTGTGTTGTTTTTAACCCAACATTTTTTAGTGTATGATTTGCAGTGCTTACTTAACTGATTCAGTCTGATATTCAACATTTCCTCAGAACTTTCACCTCAATGTTAAAAAATCCTAGAAATATCATGAGCAGACGGGGAGATTACGATGCTGTAATACTGAACGCTCAAAGATTGCACAAAACTGCACAGAGTATATGCTGACATTTGACACAGTTATGAAAGTGACTATCATGCACACAATCTCTCAATCGCTTCTCTTTTGTGCATTGATTCAGTCATTTCAATCATTGTTTGCTATATATTTTTGAATTAAAAAGCTGAATTTGCACATTTAGTTGGTAGCAGATAAATGTGAAAGTTCTATCAGATTCTTACTACAGATTTTCATGGCAGCACCTCACTGATCTGTCCTTTTTTCTCAGCCTCTTTATCTCATGCGGTGCATCATAAATGTTCGAGGAACCTCACACAAATCAAATTCAGATCATCACAGCATATTTTGCAACGCTGCTCCGACTTTGTAATCTCAAGAGATTCCTGTCTGTCTAGTAAACTCTCGGAGTATGTGGAATTATATATGAGCGCTTAAACAACAACATATGACTGTTACTGTATAAGGTCTCATTAGTTAACATTGGTTAATGCATTAACTGATAATAACTATAGCAATACATTACGTCTTTGTTAGTCTTAGTTAATAAAAATACAACTGTTCATGTTAGTTCATTTCCATTAAATTAAATCAAGAAACAAATTCAGCTCACTGTAAAACATGTCTGGTTAAACTTAGAAATGAAAGTTCAGTGAACTCAACTAAATATAACTCAACTTGAAGATAACCTTTGTTTCAACTCACAAAAACTTATAAACTTGAGTTCAAAACCCAAAACGTATCATGACAATTGGAGTTAAACAGAAGAAATAACTTAATGGTGCTGTAATCTTTTACAGTTTTGAATAATGTTTTAGTATTACTATTATATATAATACTTATAAAGTTATTATTTTATCTATTATTTACTATTATTTGATCTACTTCAAGTTACTTTTTTAACATTGAAAAAAACAAGCATAGGATTTACTTTTTACTAGAAAAAATAATTTTACTTGCATAAATAATTGGAAGAAATCACATGTAACATGCTGAATTAAACATTTCACATTTTTAAAGTATAAAAACAGTAATATAGTATTTTCTTGTAAAACGTACCTCACTAATATTATTAATATTACTAATACTATTATTTTACTACTTTTGCAGCTAACAACACACTGAAAAAATGGTGTAAACAAAACTCAGAAATTGCTAGTAAATTACAGAATTCTTCTTTAAGTTACTTAAAAAACATCATGTTTTATTGGTTTGGTTTATTTTTTATTAACTTCTACTTTTCATTATTAATTACTAAAATATTCTATATTGCTATTCCATTATCTATTATAAGCTATTATTTTATCTACTTCAAGCTACTTTTTTAAGCAACTAACTACTACCCTGAAAAAAAATTGGTGAAGGATTTACTTTCAAACAACTTTCACTCAGAAATTGCTAGTAAATTTCACAAACAATTACATAGAATTAAAAATAAATTGTACCCCAGCCATCTATGTTTTATGTACAACATTTTTTCAGTGCTATTAAACTTTGAAGACATCTAGAGATCAGCAGAATCATGGACCCACCTGAGCCGTGTAGAGGAGCGCAGTAAGAGCAGATCGCAGCACAAACGGCCGGACGCTGAACACCGTCAGCATGGCTCAACATTCACCTCCCCACCAATCCAAAAGATCTGCACGGCTTCACGCCACTCATAGTGCTTCCCTGGCCGGGAGCTGCACTTCCTGTAGATGATCCGCTGTGGATGAGAGCGGAGACCCTCAGATCCCAGACTGAGAGCGTCTGCACTCTTTCACTCACTCCCGCTGCACTTCTGGCCCTTCCCAGCCAATCACCGTACGGCAGCTGAGCAGCTACACGGCCTGTAAAAAAGAGGTTTTAGGGAAAACTATTCAGTGACAGCATCTGAGCATTTTCATTAAGAGATCCTCAGAACTGTAGTAATACGGGAGAGAGAGAAACATCGGTCAGCACAAGGTTCGCTGGGGTTCTTGACTCAATTCTAAAGAAAAGCTTCTATATAAAGGAGAAATGTCTTCAATGATTGCATAATACTTTCACGTTTAACACGTTTTTCTTCTGATAAAGTATATTTACGAGCTGTTTATTTCATAAAATGAAATTACAACTAAAACTAGGGGTCGACCGTTTATTGGCCTGGCCGATTATCGGCACCGATATTAAACATTTTTATGATTATCGGTATCAGTGATTGTCGATAATATAATTTAATTTTGAAATTTTGAGTTAGCCACCTCTGTCTGTCATTAATGACAATCAAACAACAAAAGAAAATTTTTAATAAAGATGAATCTATATTTAATTTATACAATTAAGTTATTTTATATTGGATTATTATTAATATGCATGTTATTATTAACAGTTCTCAGAATGAAAGATATGTTTTAAAGCATTTAAAGAAAGTTTTTAACATTCATTTTCATTTTTACACATATATATCGGTTCAAAATATCGGTTGTCGGTCTGCTTGATCTGTAATAATCGGTAAGCTTCTATATTGATTTTTTTCTTCAGGAGTTCAGAGTCAGCTTCAAAATATAAAATGCAAGAACAAAAAATTATTTCAAAAGAATTTATAATAATAATAATAAAAGCTAACAGGTAGGGCACAAAAAATGGCCTGAAAAGGAAGTCAGCTTTTATTTTTCAACATAGATAATTATTAATTATGTTAGCTATTTATTATTTAATCTGCACTTCACTAACCAAAAATTATGTTAAAAGAGGTGCTTAAACTTCAGAAAATGTTCAAGTGATGATGAAACTATATTATATGAGTCGTTTTGTTTGAATTTGAACTCTGATACTAAAATATAGGATATTTGTGCAATTAAATAACATCAAAATCTAAATTAAAACATCAGCAGCAGAAACTGGATGCAACAAGGTTGCAAATTCAGTCTAAATGAAATGATAAATTCCCCATAAATTGAAGAAAAATATTTTTTCTTGCACAAACAGGTTTGAATTGTTGAGCTTGTTGCCTGAATTCGACACTAAAGTTGTCTAAAAAAATACGAAAAATGAAAATGCATCAAATCTAATCCTGTCATCAAATAAAAGTCACACATTTATTAGTGTAATTAAAAGTGCCAATCACAAATGTCTATTCTGCCTCTATAACAATAACTCAATGTTATGAGGTTAGTCTTCAAACTTTGTGCCAGCCATTTGTCAAATAAAACTAATAAATAACAGCAGATGCATCTCTCTTATTGTACTGCAGCCATAATAGAAACAAGACCTTCTGCAGCATGTCAGGACTCCCTCGTTAGGCTAATTACCTGCTGTGATGTATAATTACCAGCTTTTAACACAGTATAGAAGAGGAATTTAATGTTCTTCATTCAGGAAGTCAATTATGATGCATTAACAAAATGGAAACTAATTGCGATAAAGTAACTTTCACATCATCCACTCACACGTTTGCATGCTTTTTTGTTTAAAACTAAAACTAAAACTTCATATGACATGCAGATATTAAAATATCAGCACCTTCTATCTAAATGTGCATTTCTTAATCACTTTTTAAAGGAGAATGAATTACGCATAATTAAAGATGAACTACTTACATGTAATGGTTCATCTAATCTGTAAAGAATATGAATGAGAATTTATATTCATCTTCTGTTAAGACATTCAAATGATGATCCCTGTGAATTTGGCTTCTTGAAACCTAACAATTAGTTTTAGTTACCAAACCCTCTGCTCATGTAGTAAATAGTTTGCTTTCGAGACGTCCTGTGACTGTAGGCATGAACGTGAATTGCTGCGTCCCGGATGGCTTTCCTGCGTTTGAAGATACGTGTCCTGCAGATGTAAACAAAGTGGGCAACGAACTCGTGCAGTCTGACAGTCTGAAGCTGAAGTGAGTTCTCATGATCTCTCTTACAGGGTCAAGATGAGACGCAGATACACAAAACAGAACGGATGATAAACAAATATAACGTACTGTTACACCACCGACGCCTGCGATAAAAACAGACCTGATGACTGATGAAAGACACACTGTCAGTCAAAATGTTGGAATAATTAAGATTTTTTTAATGTTTTTAGTCTCTTCTGCTCACCAAAGCTGCGTTTATTTGATCAAAAATGCAGTAAAATTCTGAAATATTATTGTAATTCAAATCAGCAGTTTTCTATGTGAATATATAGTAAAGTGTAATTTATATCCAGTGATCAAATCTGAATTTTCAGCATCATTACTCCAGTCTTCAGTGTCACATGATCCTTCAGAAATCATTCTAATATGATGATTTGATGCTCAAGAAACATTTATGATTGTTATCGATGTTAAAAACATTCATATTTTTGTGGAAACTGATACATTTTATTTGTCAGGATTCTTTGATGAATAGAAAGTTCTAAAAGAACAGCATTTATTTGAAATAGAAGCTTTTGTAACATTATAAATGTCTTTACTGTCACTTTTGACAGTAAAAGTGTCAATTTACTTATTTAAAAAACAACATCTTAGTGAATCAGTTTCCATAAACATTTCTGAAGGATCATGTGACACTGAAGACCGGAGTAATGATGCTGAAAATTCAGCTTTGATCACTGGAATAAATTACACTTTACTATATATTCACATAGAAAACACTTATTTTAAACTGTAATAATATTTCACAATTTTTACTGTATTTTTGATCAAATAATTGCAGCCTCGGTGAGCAGAAGAGACATTTTGAAAAATATATATTTTTTAAAAATCTTAAAGTTTTTACCAGCAGTTTATATTTCTCAAATATTTCCTAAAGTTCAGTGGAAAATTAGCTATTTTATTTCATCAGTTCTTCCACTTCCAGCATATATATTATGTAAAAGCAGAGGCTTCTGGTTGTGAGGAGGGAATCACGTATAACAGCTTGACTCTGACTCATAAATCTTTCGTGTTGGATTCCAAATGACCCTGCGAGTAATCTTTCCTGTTTTGTTTTTTTTTTCAGCCTATTTTTTCCCCATCTGGACATGAGGGCAGCTATGTGTGTTGACTTCAGCCTCACGCCGCATGCTCATCTCCTCGACATCACTGAGATAAATGACTGCATTAGCACCTGTGAGGTGTGTGTAAACCTCCACACAAACACTGCCACTGACGGCTGGACTCTGGGAACTTCAGGAAGAATAAAATTAAATATCACTAATATCAGCTAACAGGTTCTCTCAAAGTTATGAACAAATGTTCAATAGTTATCTGGTCTTTAATAATGTTCTCAAAACGTTAACACAAATACATTATTCATACATCGATCATGGAACGTTTTAGTTACATGTTCATTTAAAGAGGTGGTTGATTATGATTTGACTTTTTTAACTTTAGTTAGTGTGTAATGTTACAAAGTTACGACGCTCAAAGTTCAATGCAAAGAGAGATATTTGCTTTTTAAGGACTACAATAAATGGCTGGAAGGGACTACAACGAGCTTCTTCCTGGGTTGGTGACATCACAAACCCTAAAATTTACATAAACCCCGCCCCCGAGAACACATAACAAAGGGGGCGGGGCCATGTTGGGCTGCTTTAGAGAACAGGAAGAGTTGTTGTAGTCGAGTGTTGTTGTCATGCCGTCATTTTACGCCGGACTGCTTCACAAACGAGGGTCAATTCAACACAAAAGATGAACATGACGGCACATGCTAGTGGATGAGTTGAATCAACTCCACAGCAACTACATCAATTTATCCACTAACCATTCAGAAACGTCTAAAAGTTGTAACTTCTTCCTGAGTCTCTCCATCAGTGTCGACTCCGGTTTGAACAATGTAAGGCTGAACACTTTCGTCATTTTGGCTGCGTGAGATTCTCCAGCTTTGTTGTTGTTGAGCTGTTAAAGCTCCGCCCTCTTCTGGAAAGCGGAGCTCATTTGCATTTAAAGGGACACACACAAAAATGGCGTGTTTTTGCTCACACCCAAATAGGGGCAAATTTGACAAGCTATAATAAATGATCTGTGGGGGATTTTGAGCTGAAACTTCACAGATGCATTCTGGAGACACCAGAGACTTACAGTGGTATGCAAAAGTTTGGGAACCCCTTGCAGAATCTGTGAAAATGTTCATGAGTCTCTTGTTTGTCCTGAACAGTTAAACTGAGCTCTGTTCTTCAGAAAAATCCTTCAGATTCTTCAGTTTTCAAGCATCTTCTGCATATTTGAACCCTTTCCAGCAGTGACTGTATGATTTTGAGATCCATCTTTTCACACTGAGGACAACTGAGAGACTCAAACACAACTATTAAAAAAGGTTCAAACATTCACTGATGCTCCAGAAAAAAACATGATGCATTAAGAGTCGGGAGGTGAAAACTTTTTGAATTTGAAGATCAAGGTAAATTGTACTTAATTTTTCTTCCGGGAAACATGCAAGTATCTTCTGTTGCTTCCGAAGGGCAGTACTAAATGAAAAAAAAAAAAAATTCAACAAAATAGGAACAATTTGGACTTCTTCATCCTGTTCAAAAGTTTTCACCCCTGACTCTCAATGCATCGTGTTTCCTTCTGGAGCATCAGTGAATGTTTGAACCTTTTTTAATAGTTGTGTTTGAGTCCCTCAGTTATCCTCAGTGTGAAAAGATGGATCTCAAAATCATACAGTCACTGCTGGAAAGGGTTCAAATATGCAGAAGATGCTTGAAAACTGAAGAATCTGAAGGAGCTGGAGGATTTTTCTGAAGAACAGAGCTCAGTTTAACTGCTCAGGACAAACAAGAGACTCATGAACAACCATCACAAAACATAAGTATAAAGAATCAAGGGTTCCCAAACTTTTGAACGGAGATATTTTAATAAATTCAGCTACTTGTGGATTATATGTAAACATTTTTTATGTAAAATATCTTACTCAGGACAGTACTAAATGATGGATTTTGTATGATCTCTCTTATTTTGTTAAAATTATTCACATTTTCACAGATTCTGCAAGGGGTTCCCAAACTTTTGCATACCACTGTATATTACATCTTGCGAAAGGGGCATTATAGGTCCCCTTTAAACATTTTTTTAAATGTTACTACTTTTTTCAGAACGTTCAGAGAACATTCAAAAGTAACGTTCCCATAATATTTGAAGAATGATAAAAAAATGGTTATTTTGAACGTTGAGAGAAATACCATTTTCATAACTTATTGAGAGCGTTAGCAAAACATTCTTAGAATATATTTTTGTTAGATGCAAGTATTAATAAAAAAAAAAAAAAAAAGTTAAAATGCTAAAATGCTTAAGAAAAACATTCCATGAAATAATGTAGAACATTCTGAGAACGTTAGGGTATATTAGCAGGTTGCAGTACTCATAAATCCAAGTAAAGTTCTGGCACTAAGCTTTCTTTTGCAGCGCACAGAACTCAGCCGGAGACTCGATGAAAAAGCACTATAGACCTATTTATCAACATAATAATATTTCACAATATAGGCTATTACGAAGAAACAAAATATTGAAGTGAACTACTCACCCATTGTTTGAAAAAGACATCTGTTATAGCCGGCACACAGCGACTGACACACAAACAGCACTTTCTGTTCAGTAAATCTGACTGAATCCGCTTTATAGCTGCACTTTAAATGATGGATGATATTAAAAGAAAAACTTGAGAATGAAACCACCTTATTTTCTGAATAAAGTCTCATCTGAATTTATAATGAACAGGACACTGAAATGTGGATGCATTGTATGATAAATAAATTGTACTTTTATTGAAATGAAAAGGTCTGCATGTTTCCGTCCTCAGATATAATGAGACAATCTTTCTAATGTCATGCTTGAGGATGTGACATCATATCAAATATAGTAAAATAAATGTAAATATAAATAATAAAGCGATGAAGAACAGTTCTCCATTTTTAGTGTTATGAGTATTTTAATAATCTAAAGAACCTTTTGTCCAATGAGAAGGTGTTAAAAATGAAGGTTCTTTATTGGCATTGGTTCCATGAAGAACCTTTAACATCCATGGAATCTTTCCATTGCACAAAAGGATTATTAAAATGTTCATAATGTTTCTTTTAAGAACTGATGAGGAACCAAAAATGCTTCTTCTGTTGCATCATACAAAAACACCTTTCTGTGGATATTACAGGTTCTTCATGGAACCCATCAATGCCATTATTTTGATCAAGTGAACACATAACAGATGATCTAAAACTCATCAAAGGTTGTGCAAGAACAATTAAAGATGGGAAGCACTCAGTAATGACCCGGACCACTCGATTCCCTCAAACCGGACAGACATGCCACATCTATGAAGAAACCTCTGGAACGTTTGGGAATTTGGAAGAGCTGAGAGGAGATTTCCTGCTGTTAAGAGAATGCCATGTTTGTGAAGATCTGCTTGCATAAAGAAAGCTTTTCAACTGCTGAGGAAAACATTTTGTAAATGTAACCACAGTTTTACAGGGACATCTCTGCATCTCTCCATTTTCAGTCTGCCAATAATAAACATTAAACTCTCTGTGATGCTGTTTTAAACCCACACACCCTGTTGCTCTCTCCGTGTCCTGTTTATTATATTAATATTGCAATATATCTGCATTTCTCCTCTTCTCTAGCCCGCCTCCTAATCTTGATGTCTAATAATCCTGTGTATTACAAATATTGTTGGCTCTTTGATGCATTGCTTTTGTTCCTCTTTGGATAAAAGATGCTGTGAAATGCATCATGTTCTGTACACAGTGTTTCATCTGCTCATTGACGTGAAGTTAGCTGACCGATGTCTCCAAGTTTTCGTGCCTTGAGAAAAATATTTCAGAAGTTATTCACGGCTGAATATTTCCCGAGGTTTCAGCTTTATCATCCTCAAAGTGCTTAGTAAACACACAACTTTGTTGGGGGGAATCTGTTCAGCTCTTGTTTCAAACTGTTTATGGTCAGCTGTAAATGGGTTAAAGTGTGTTTGGTGCTCTGGACAGGTGGTGTCAGGGGAATGTAAACAGGTTGCATGATAGATGCATAAATTGTTTGGCCCGCAAAGTCATTAAAATGCGGCGTGTGTGTTTTGATTTCAACCTCTTTTCATTTCAAGCTCCAGGTGAGCCGAGAGAAGAAGCACATTGGCGGCGTTACACATTATATACTGTGTGTAAGAGTACAAACTGTTATCCGTGTGTGTATATAACACCACACTAATGACCAGTTTTACAGCTTCATGTAAGCCAGAAAATGGCTTGAATTTCTTTATTGGCATCTGTGGTTCCTTGAAGAACCCTTAAAGGATTAGTTCACTTTCCTGATAATTTACTCACCCCATGTCCTTCAAGATGTTCGTGTCTTTCTTTCTTCGGTGGAAAAGAAATGAAGGAAAACATTCCAGGATTTTTCTCCATATAGAGGACTTCACTGGGGTTCAACGGGTTGAAGGTCCAAATGTCAGTTTCAGTGCAGCTTCAAAGAGCTCTACATGATCCCAGACGAGGAATAAGAGTCTTATCTAGAGAAACCATTGGACATTTTATAAAAAAAATAAACATTATATACTTTTTAACCACAAATGCTCGTCTTGCACTGCTCTGTGATGCTCCACGCATGACGTAATCATGTTGGAAAGGTCACGCGTGACGTAGGTGGAAGTACTGCGGTAATTCGAAAAACTCCATCTCATTTTCTCCTCCAACTTCAAAATCATCCAACATCGTTGTTTGACTTAGTCTTTGCATGTTCACTTTGTAAACGCTGGATCGGTACTTCCGCCTACGTTACGCGTGACCTTTCCAACATGATTACGTCATGCGTGGAGCATCACAGAGCAGTGCAAGACGAGCATTTGTGCACTGTAAAAAATGACCGTGATTTTAACAGTAAAAGACTGTAAAAATGCTGCGGTGAAAAACTGTCAATTGGTTTACAGAAAAGTTCCTTACTATATACGGTGAATAACTGTAATAGATCTAACGGTACTTATGTCAATTTTCTATACAGAGGAGTTATATTTATTTAATATTCATTGTCATTACTATGAGCGCTGGTGTTTTCAATTCATCCTTGAAGTCGGAGGGCGCTCTCTGTGCATTTTTAGTCCACAAATTCATCTAAAAGAAGAAGAGGCTATTCCATGAATGGAGTTTCCAATTCATACTGCAGCCGGAGGGCGCTAAAGAAACAAAAACTCATCTAAAATTCATCTATAGAAGAAAAGAAAACAGGAACTAACTGCATGTCTTCTAGAGCTCCCTTACCATGACTTTACATCCAGATAAACACTTTTCAAGACAATAAATACACGATTGAGACGATGAATGCATGTATTGCCTCTGAATTTGCGTCTGAATAGCGCTGGCTCCGTGGGCGTGGCCGCATTAGCAGATAATGAGCTGAATCACGGACTTCTGACATGGCTCTCTTTTCATACAGATTACATAAACACAGAAGGTTTGTTTTCGATTTGACTTACATGATTTAAAACCTGACATCTTAACGTTTTTTTAGACATAAGTTTAATTTTTTTGTCATTAGTATTCACTAAGTTACAGTTCATTTTCTGAGAACTATCAGATTGGACTTCGTTCAGAGGGAGAGGAGAAATCACGCATCATGTTAGTTTTCTTTATTTTACAAAAAGCACAACATTGTGTTTTTACTCTGAGTGTATACAAATAAAAGAAGATATTCTATAGTTTCAATTGATATATTACTTATGTCTCTATGACAAAAAATGGAGTATTTTAAGTCTGTTTTGCTGCAATGTGAAAAAAAAACTGCAAAACGCGCCGGCGCGTTTTCAGACCTCAGAGTGTTAATGTAATTTTACGGTAACATTTTTGGAAGTTTTTGGAAGTGAAAAATAACAATTCATTGTAAAATTTACAGTGAAAAACCGTAAATTGACATTCCCACAATTCCCTGCGTGACACTTCACATTTGATATATTTTTGTTGAAATAACTCTGTTTCTTCTTAGTTTTTCTCATTTTTTTCTAATCAGTTATGTACATTAGGGTTTTATGTTACATTTAATGTTGTTAAATTAATGTTTATTGCATTTTTAAAATTTCATGCATGTTACCATGATGGTGTTTAGTGTGTGTGTGTGAATGACACTGTGTGCACCTTCTATATGTTAGTGTTGTCCTTCTCAGCTTGTGGAAAATCTGCTTGTGATGAACTTTGATTCATCATGTGACTCTCATCACCACTGTGTTTGGTGACTGTCAGTGTATTATAAAGATACAAAACAGATATTAGTACTTCATTAGGTTGGTAAATTAACATTATATCAGTTAATGAAATACGTTATTTTACCATAAATTTAACAGATTTTTTTTTTTTTACATTGCTACTGTATTTTTTACGGTAAAGTTCTGGCAACCACAGCTGCCGTTTTTTTACCGTAAATTTTACTGGGATTTTTTTTTACAGTGTGGTTAAAAAGTATATAATTTTATTTTGTTTAGAAAATGTCCAATGGTTTCTCTAGATGAGACTCTTATTCCTCGTCTGGGATCATGTAGAGCTCTTTGAAGCTGCACTGAAACTGACATTTGGACCACTATATGGACAAAAATCCTGGAATGTTTTCTTTCATTTCTTTTCCACTGAAGAAAGAAAAACATGAACATCTTGGATGACATGGGGCGAGTAAATAATCAGGAAATTTTCATTCAGAAGTGAACTAATCCAAAACTTCCTTGGAAAAACCTTTCAAAAAAGGGTTTTGCAGAAAAAAGGGGTTTCCCCAAAGAACCTTTCAGTGATCAGTTCTTGTTTTTTTCTTAGTGTGAAGAACCTTTTGTGTATTGAAAAGGTTCCAAGGATGTTAAAAGTTCTACATGGAACCATAATCGCCAATAAAAACCCTTTATTTTTAAGAAAAAAGTGGTTCTTTTAAGAACCGTTCAACCAAAAATGGTTGTTCTATCGCAGCCAACAGGGAACATTCTCAGAACGTTCTGGCAAGGTTTTCTCAAAGTTATGAACAAACGTTCTTCTAGTAACGTTAATAGAATGTTAAAGTTATCTGGTCTTTAATAATGTTCTCAAAACATTATTTATACATCATGTAATGGATGATCGTTTGAATGTTACTACTTTTTTCAGAACGTTCCCATAATATTTGAAGAATGACCAAATGGAATGTTCCCTTAACATTTGCATAACCAAGAAAAATTATGTTTTGCGAAACAGATTCTTGGACCTCATCGCTGCGAAAACCCCCTTTTGTAAAGAGCGTGAATGCCTGTGATCGATAATATAGTGGTTTTTATCATAATTCTCATCAATATCACTTTGCACAGAATGGTGAATCTCTGTTGCTCCCATGTCTGGCTCTGGATCTGTTTACATTCTCCGAGCAGCAGCGAGCGCGGACGGGCCCCCGGCAGACAGACCACCGTATATGTCCAATACGAGTAGGAAAAGCAAACAAGCTGCTGAACACCGTGTCCGGCCTCAGTCAACAACACACTCCAGATCACCGGAGGGCACAGGTCCTCTCCATCTCCACCATGCCTCATTCTTGATGAGCTGTTGCTCTCATCAGCACAGTTTTAAGGACGGTTGTTTCTGTGGTTACAATCGGTGAGGGCTTGACTGAAATATCTCTTGATATATATATAGAGCGAGATATAATAGCCTCATGCCTTCATGCACCCTTTTCACATTTGTGGAAATGTGGAAGTAAACAGGGTAAACTTGATGGGAGACTGTAGCTAATAAAATTTTTGCTTTCCCATTTTGCTTTCCCAACAGCAAAAACAACTTCTATTGCATTTGCACAATTATCTGCAGTCAGAAAAGAGAAAGATGTCAAATTTACAGTTTCTCCCTCATAAGAAAGCATTGTATACCAGAGGTTTAAAGTATTTGAGTTAAAGGGGTGGTTGATTATGATTTCACTTTTTAGTTAGTGTGTAATGTTGCTGTTTGAGAATAAACAACATCTGCAAAGTTACGACGCTCAAAGTTCAATGCAAACGAGAGATTTTTGCTTTTTAAGGAGTACAATAAACGGCTGGTAGGGACTACAATGAGCTTCTTCCTGGGTTAGTGACATCACAAACCCTAAAATTTACATAAACCCCGCCCCCAAGAACACACGACAAAGGGGGCGGGGCCATGTTGGGCTGCTTTAGAGAAGAGGAAGAGTTGTTGTAGTAGAGTGTTGTTGACATTTTACGCCGGACTGCTTCCCAAACGAGGGTCAATTCAACACAAAAGATGAACATGACGGCACATGCTAGTGGATGAGTTGAATCAACTCCACAGCAACTACATCAATTTATCCACTAACCATTCAGAAACGTCTAAAAGTTGTAACTTCTTCCTGAGTCTCTCCATCAGTGTCGACTCCGGTTTGAACAATGTAAGGCTGAACACTTTCGTCATTTTGGCTGCGTGAGATTCTCCAGCTTTGTTGTTGTTGAGCTGTTAAAGCTCCGCCCTCTTCTGGAAAGGGGGCGGGAGCAGCAGCTCATTTGCATTTAAAGGGACACACACAAAAACAGCGTGTTTTTGCTCACACCCAAATAGGGACAAATTTGACAAGCTTTTCATTACTCCCACAGTGCATTATTGCAGAAAAAAAATGTTTTTATTGAACATTGATGGAGCAACATATTTTATGTGAAAATAAATAATAAAAGTGGTTTGTTTGCTTACAAATCTTATAAATGTATGAGGTTGTGAGGGGGGCCTTTCTGACGTAGAATATGAAGCTTTACGAATCTTTTGTTTCGAATCAGTGGTTCAGAGCGTGAATCAAACTGCCAAAGTTACGTGATTTCAGTAAACGAGGATTTGTTACATCATAAGTGTTTCGAAATTTCAATGGTTCACCACTGGGGGGCGTGACTTTGACAGTTTAATGCATGCTCCGAACCACTGATTCGAAACAAAAGATTCGTAAAGCTTCATGAAGCAGTGTTTTGAAATTGTTCATCACTAGATATTGTTGAATAAAGTAATTATTTGTTTTTTTGGAGCACAAAAAGTATTCTTGTCGCTTCATAACATTAAGGTTGAACCACTGCAGTCACATGACTGTTTTAAATATGTCTTTAGTACCTTTCTGGACCTTGAAAGTGTTGATTATCTTGCTGTCTATGCAGGCCTTACTGAGCCATCGGATTTCATCAAAAATATCTTAATTTGTGTTCTGAAGATGAACGAAGGTCTTATGGGTGTGGAACGACATGAGGGAGAGGAATTAATGACAGAAATTTAATTTTAAATCCAATTGACCAGCTTACCTGAAAATTTACATACGGTGGGTCAATTAGATCCATGTCAGAAATATGAAAATTACAGATTTCAATTTCAATAACACGTTTGTTGGTGCATTTATTTTACTTGTTTCTGGCAATTGGCATTTCTGCTTCTCATTCTCAATAGCAGCACTCCGTACAAGCAAAAACAAATCACAAACGATCACAAACAAATGAATCTTATGAGCAATGAATCATTCTAAATGACTCACAAACTCAGGAGTCACCAGTTTGAACAGTATGACCAATCCTTCACGGAATGAACTCACCAAATCCTTCAGATTGGCTGAATCATCCCGTCTGCCACAAAGAATGCAAACATATTCCATCTTTATCTGTATACCTCACACTCTTTGTTCATGCATATCTTCATTTTTATAACGAACTGTAACATGTGTGGTCATGCAATCAATTTGATAAGTCTCATCTAATAAAATATAAATGACAAATAAAATAAAAATGACAGGGAAAAAAGTAAACTAAAAGAGAACAAATGCATGCTTTTTTTCTCATATTTAGCTAATATGTTTTCGGTTGGTCTTGAGATTGTGAATTTTGAGATAAAAAGTTGCAAATTATCTGAGATATATATTATGTTCTGAGATGTGAACTATACAGTAATCCATCTTATCAACCGCTATCAGTGATGTATAATTTTCAGATTTATACTTTTTATAACATGATGCATTGTTGAAAGCTGCTTCTCTGCATTAGGAGAGCAGCTCGCAGAGCTTTAGTAGTAAATCTAAAGGGAAGCAGTAAAACTGACGCCTTCTCCAGAATCATTACCTAGATACAGTGATAAACACATGCCGCTAAAGTCAATGTTGATGACGCAAATGTTAAAAAATTAAGGGCCAGGAACCAAGATTCAGATTCAGACCGAGTGTGAAAACAGCCCAATTCACACCTCTTCACCACCTCAGGCTGACTGAAGATGACTGCGGCTCCGTCGGACAATAAAGCAGTGATGGGAGTCCCGAGGAGCAACGATTGGCAGTCTATGTCAGAGAAAGACTGAGTGAAGCATTCGCAGGGAATTATCCGGCAGTGACACGCCATTCACCTCCCAATAAACCTGTTAGAAGGACATGCCCTCGAGTCCCTGAGGCCAGAACACATTCGCTTTCACACTCGCACTCACCTTTAACTCACAGATGGAGACTGAGATGCATTTCTCCATGGATATATTGGCAATTTATTATTCCCTCAATGGCAAATGGTCTGTCTCTGTATCAGAGCGGCCTGTGGATATTGCTGGAGGCCGTTGTGTTGTTTCTTTGGAAATGATGAATTAAGGAAAAATGAATTCTTGGAAGAAGGTGTGTTCATGGCAAGCGAAACATGGAATTTCTTAAGCAAGCTCTTGGCTGATGGATTTTATATTTAGACTGTCTCACAGTCGTACTAAACTCTTCCAAACACTGTGTGCTGATAAGTCAGCTTCATTAATTTTCCTCCCAGAACAACATATACAGGATCTTATTGTGAAGTGTTCACTATAATTTAATATTTTTAACCCAGGTTGGGTCGAAAATGGACAAACCTAGAGGTTGGGTTAAATGTTTGCCCAACGTGCTGGGTAGTTTTATTTAATGCAACTATTGTTTAAAAATGACTATATGTCTGGCTTAAATATGTTGTAAATTAGACATGAGACACATAATTACTAGAGGCAACAATAATAATCAAAAGGTGAACATTTATTAATAAGCAATTTAATCAATCTTTATTGTTTATATATTAATTAAACTTATCAATAAATGTTTATTTATTAAACATATTAATAAATGTTGATTTCCAACATATTTTTGGGTTCATTTTAAATAAAGTTAAATAAAATTATCCAGCATGTTGGTCAAACATTTAACCCAACCGCTGGGTTAAAACAACCCAATCACTGGGTTTGTCCATTTTCAACCCAATTCCCTATTTGGGTTGTTTTTAACCCAGCATTTTTAACATTGTGACATAAGAAATAATAGTCTAAAAATATATTTTTTAAATGGAACTTTTAGACAAAATCTTAAAAACAAAACAAATTTAAAGTTTGCATGTGTTTTTTGTTGAGCATCATATTTGATACATCAGGAAAAATATACAATTTGGTGCAATGCTGATGTTTATATGGATTTATATGGACGCTTGTAATGTAAATCAATGCGATCTTTATCACAGTATAGCAGATACTTACATTAAATGCATATAAATATCAGCCATCTCTATATCTGCCAATAATGTCTCAGTAAGATTATATTTAAATAATTAGTTGTAGTTTCTGTAGTTTTAAAACATATAATGCAATGCAAAATAATGATGATTGAGAGATGAACAAATAAACCTTCCTCAAAAGCCTGATGATCATATTTGATTTTTCTATTTCTGATGTAGTCCATGCAGACGGCGGTCTGAAGTTATCACTTCCCCCTCCGAAAACAGGACAACAGAGACTGGTCCATTACACTTGAATTACTTATTTTTACTTCTAATATTTGTTAAACGAGCTTAAATGTAGGCAAAATGTATTTAAAACGATATAAAATATGCTATACTATAAAATATGATCGAAAATAAAGGAATTATAATGCAAATAAGTGGTTGTGTTATAAGTTATTCTGTGAAAAAATAATAATAAGCTAGTATTATAGTAAAAATGAATCAACCCATTATGCTGGGTTAAATTAACCCAACATGTGTTCTGTCCAATATTTACCCAGCCAGTGTTTTTTAGAGTATGCATTTAATAAAAAAATAAAAATCAGAGCAGATTTCACGGCAGAAAGACAGCTGAAGGTTTTACAATTATACTAAAAGACTTTTACTTGCTAAAGCAGTCTGAACTATCAATCAGACGACAGATTGTGTGTTACAGGTTTATCAGATCATGTTGATCATTTAGAGTATGATACGATACAGTCAGCTTTATAGGGTTAATATTTAAAACCTCTGTTTATAGCATCTATCGCAATTTCTGTGTAAATGCACATTTTCCTGGTATATACCGCGGTGGCATTTTTATGACAGCTTTTATTCTGTTAAAATATGAACATGAAGTGCTCAAACTGCTCATTTTCATCCTCAGATGCTTGAGAACCATCTGGCCATTACAATTCCTCGTCACAAATTAGTCTGACACAAAAGTACACAGACGCAAGAACCGGGAAGCAAATTCCACAGAAAGGAAAAGATGCTGTTTTGCATCAGTGAATATTTCTCTCTCCTTTATTGAAACAGAGCCAACAAAATCCAACTTAAACTGCCACAAAAACTTCCTAAACGAACTCAAAAGTGAATGACTGAAATGTATGTGCAGTATATGTTACGAGCTGTGTGATTGTAATTGCTTATAAGGCCATGATGTGGTGTATGTGCTTCAGTAAACCTTCTATTTGACCCCAAGAATGGCCTGAGATAAAACAGAGACGCTCTCGTCCACACAGGATGAAACGCAGTCCCTGCTGGCTTTATTCACACAGACACACCATCCTTCAACACAATCCTGCTGAAAGATGAGAACATCATGTCTTATTTCTGATGCCTAATGAGTCAATGCAAGACAAACGTCTGAGAATGTGTGACGACGGCTGCCTACTGAATGGTTGATCTCAGAAAAAATTATAATCGATGACAGTGATAAAAAAATGTTTAGATGTAAACCATGTGTTCGTATGACATCAGAAAGCACTTCATATCTAATGGCAATGGAATATTTCTTCAATGCAGGTTAAGGTCAATCAATGGAATAACCACATTTTGAAAATTAACATTCAAGGTCACTTACAATTTTTGGAGGATTTAAAAGCAGAAATGTGTAGAGTACTTAAATATTTTTTATAAAGACACAGTTAATTTGAGCTGTATGTCATTATGTTAAAAATTATGTTTTCTGACCCAGTTTCGAGACAGAAACACTGAAAGAAGAACATCATTTTTTTTGCAGTGTAGCAACAAAATTGTTAAAATTGCATACAAAGGTTGAAAATGACACCAAAATCATATTAACATACACTGTAAACAACTATTTTCACATTTTTTCTTTTGTCAAATCAACTTAGATAATTAATGTAGTTCAGATATTCACAATATTTTGAGTTTCTGTTGATTAAACCAATCACCTTTCATTGTATTAACTCAAATTATTAAGTTCAGTGAACCAGGTAACTTACTTGAAGTTAAACCAACAATTATTTTTTACAGTGTACATGTTGTTTACTATATTAAAACTGAGACGTTTAATATCGATGGATTGTCTCCATTCGCTTTCTCAAATTTTTTTTCCCTTAAAAAGATGGAAATTAATTTGTGCTTTTCATGGATTTACATGTTCAGTTCTGTAGCCGACTGAGTGCAAGGAGATCAAAATCAACACACACATCCACCATCTTGTCGAAAAATGCAAGCCTTGTATAAACACTGTAAATTCAGAGTGTCTTTTAGTCCAGACTCCACCCTTACGAAAAAAAAAATACATGGGAATATACTGCAAAATATAATGCGATATATTAAATAATATATTTCCATATCAAGTTACCTGGTTGCCTTAAAATTTTGACTTCATTGGAATTAAAAATTTGAGTTACTACAATGAAGGCGATTGGTTTAATCGGCAGAAACTCAAAATATTATGTTATCTGAACCACATTAATTATTTAAGTTGATCTGACAAAAGAAAAAAATGTTGTGATAACTCATGAAAACATTTTTTTTACAGTTTAATGCTTGTATTTTTCAATATACTGCAATATATGCATTGACCATGCATGGCTATTTATTGATACAAATAAAAATATTTAGAAATGTAGACAAAAATATCATTACATGTAAAGCTTTATCCTTTATTGTGTACATACATGTTCCCTAATGTGAATGCATGCATGTAAATGTTACAAATAAGTGTTATTTCATGTGTTTTGCTCTATATTAATATAGGAGGGGATCTGTTAGTGTTTAATGTTTAATATATTGATCATTCATAAATATGTTTTCTTTGCGTAAGGGCAGACCCTGAGAATCGCTTCTGCTGTATCATGACCAGATTTGGCCACATGTGTCATGTCGTCTGCTGTTTGCCGAATAGGAAAGTCGTGTTAATGGCAGCAGGAATGAAACGGCAGCTGGAATCCTCTGCGCTTCGCTCTGTTTGACCAAATAGTGCTGGAGGACGGAAACTTGTGGACAGCAGACAAGCATCAGCTGAAGTTTATACAGACAGAGAGATTCTTTTACATTACGTAACGTCAAAATATTTTAGCTGAAGAAACACTTTAATCCAAAGGTAGGCCGACAAATGTCACATGTACAATGCACAAACGCACGTGTAGGCTACAAAACATCTGCGTCTTTACACACGCTGTCCTTTGCATATATTAAATTCTGTGATTACTGTTTTCCGATCACTTTTTGATGCAGAGATGAAATCATTTAATTCCAGGCATGCTTCGTGAATTGCATGTGAAATATTCAAATAAACTTTCATGTAAACATCACTTCATGAACAGACGCGCTGCATCTTCTCTGAGGGGTCAGTGTGTGATGAAAGAGCGCGGCCCAGAGACCAGTTTAGTTCAAGGCAGGGTTATAATCATTAAAGGGGTCAGGAACTGCTTTTTTATTATTATTTATCATTTTATAATATGTTCTGAGGTGCACTTTTGATGCTCATATGATTTTTACATCAAACATTGTCATAATTTATAAATAAAAGGCCATTTTCTACCCTGATTTTAGCCTTTGATTTGAAGGCTCAGACGGAAGGGGCGTGTCTGCTGTGAGACTTTATTGTCAACGCCCACTGCTGTGATTGGCTGACATCTTTGCATATGAAAATAAATAATCACCTTCCTAGCTTTAGGATCCTTTGGAAGGGAATGTTACTTTCAGTCAAGTGATCTTGTATCTGTCTTTTCTCTTTTTTCATCTCACTAATGCAGCAGAGGGCGGGGCCTACTTCTATGATGTAGAAGTGGGCGTTGATCTTCTTCTGCAGAGGCGGTCTTTTGTTGTTCTATTACGTCATAATGTGACAAAATTTATTTTCTGAGCTTGGTTACAATAAAAGCTGTTTTTGAACTAACAAGGAAGTTTTAATAAGACAATGACCTCTTATATGTCAAATGTTTTCTCCTGCGAAAATAATTTCTTCAAAATAGTTTGAATGTAACTCGACACCCTTGCTTCATTTAGTACACGCTAAAAAATCGTAGGTTATTTTTTCTACCCAAGAACTGGGTAAAGCCTTTACCCTTGTTATTTTCCGAGTGTTTGGGTCGTTTTTGTGTTACCCAGATCCTGGGTCAGACATAACAACCCAGTGTTTGGGTCGTTTTTGTGTTACCCAGCTCTTGGGTCAGACGTAACAACCCAAAGTTTGGGTAGTTTGGGTAGTTTTTGTGTTACCCAGCTCCTGGGTCAGACGTAACAACCCAAAGTTTGGGTAGTTTGGGTACTTTTTGTGTCACCCAGTTCCTGGTTCAGACGTAACAATCCCAGTGTTTGGGTTGTTTTTGTGTTACCCAGATCCTGGGTCAGATGTAACATCCCAGCGTTTGGGTAGTTTTTGTGTTACCCGGATCCTGGGTCAGACATAACATCCAAGTGTTTGGGTTGTTTTAGTGTTACCCAGCTCCTGGGTCAGACGTAACATCCCAGCGTTTGGGTCGTTTTTGTGTTACTCGGATCCTGGGTCAGACGTAACATCCAAGTGTTTGGGTCGTTTTTGTGTTACCTAGCTCCTGGGTCAGACGTAACAACCCAGCATTTGGGTCATTTTTGTGTTACCCAGCTCCTGGGTCAGACGTAACAACCCAGCGTTTGGGTAGTTTTTGTGTTACTCGGATCCTGGGTCAGACGTAACATCCAAGTGTTTGGGTAGTTTTTGTGTTACCCAGCTCCTGGGTCAGACGTAACAATCCAGCATTTGGGTCATTTTTGTGTTACCCAGATCCTGGGTCAGATGTAACATCCCAGCGTTTGGGTAGTTTTTGTGTTACCCAGATCCTGGGTCAGATGTAACATCCCAGCGTTTGGGTAGTTTTTGTGTTACCCAGATCCTGGGTCAGACATAACATCCAAGTGTTTGGGTTGTTTTAGTGTTACCCAGCTCCTGGGTCAGACGTAACATCCCAGCATTTGGGTAGTTTTTAGGTTACCCAGCTCCTTGGTCAGATGTAACATCCCAGCGTTTGGGTCGTTTTTGTGTTACTCGGATCCTGGGTCAGACGTAACATCCAAGTGTTTGGGTCGTTTTTGTGTTACCTAGCTCCTGGGTCAGACGTAACAACCCAGCATTTGGGTCATTTTTGTGTTACCCAGCTCCTGGGTCAGACGTAACAACCCAGCGTTTGGGTAGTTTTTGTGTTACTCGGATCCTGGGTCAGATGTAACATCCAAGTGTTTGGGTAGTTTTTGTGTTACCCAGCTCCTGGGTCAGACGTAACAATCCAGCATTTGGGTCATTTTTGTGTTACCCAGATCCTGGGTCAGATGTAACATCCCAGCGTTTGGGTAGTTTTTGTCTTACCCAGATCCTGGGTCAGATGTAACATCCCAGCGTTTGGGTAGTTTTTGTGTTACCCGGATCCTGGGTCAGACATAACATCCAAGTGTTTGGGTTGTTTTAGTGTTACCCAGCTCCTGGGTCAGACGTAACATCCCAGCATTTGGGTAGTTTTTAGGTTACCCAGCTCCTTGGTCAGATGTAACATCCCAGCGTTTGGGTCGTTTTTGTGTTACTCGGATCCTGGGTCAGACGTAACATCCAAGTGTTTGGGTCGTTTTTGTGTTACCTAGCTCCTGGGTCAGATGTAACAACCCAGCATTTGGGTCATTTTTGTGTTATCCAGCTCCTGGGTCAGACGTAACAACCCAGCATTTGGGTAGTTTTTGTGTTACTCGGATCCTGGGTCAGACGTAACATCCAAGTGTTTGGGTCGTTTTTGTGTTACCTAGCTCCTGGGTCAGATGTAACAACCCAGCGTTTGGGTAGTTTTGTGTTACCCAGCTCCTGGGTCAGACGTAACATCCCAGCATTTGGGTCATTTTTGTGTTACCCAGCTCCTGGGTCAGACGTAACAACCCAGCGTTTGGGTAGTTTTTAGGTTACCCAGATCCTGGGTCAAATGTAACATCCCAGCATTTGGGTAGATTTTGTGTTACCTAGCTCCTGGGTCAGACGTAACAACCCAGCGTTTGGGTAGTTTTTAGGTTACCCAGCTCCTTGGTCAGATGTAACAACCCAGCGTTTGGGTAGTTTTGTGTTACCCAGCTCCTGGGTCAGACGTAACATCCCAGCATTTGGGTCATTTTTGTGTTACCTAGCTCCTGGGTCAGACGTAACAACCCAGCGTTTGGGTAGTTTTTAGGTTACCCAGCTCCTTGGTCAGATGTAACATCCCAGCGTTTGGGTAGATTTTGTGTTCCTCATATTCTGTGTCAGATGTAACAACCCAACGTATGGGTAGCTTGGGTAGTTTTTATGTTACCCAACTCCTAGGTCAGACGTGAGCCATCTCTGACACGAAATCCAGCGCCATTATACAGTGGAAACAGAGACTGGGCGATTACACTTAAATTTTATCTAAATGTTTAATTTTTACTTATAATATTTGTTAAATGAGCTTAAATGTAGGCAATATGTATTAAAAATGATATAAAATATACTATACTATAAAATATGATGGAAAATATAGGAATCATGCACACCAGTGGACAATTTAAAAAAGTTTACAGGATTTAAGTAAAAAAAAAAATAAATAAATAAAAAAATGTATTTAGACGGAAACATGAATATGAGAATTGGTCTCCGCCTGAAGAACATATTTTTTTTTGCACTGTGGCAACAAAGTTGTAAAATTGCATATAACTTTGCACAGAAAAGTTTTTTAAGTGACACCAAAATCATTTTAACAGACAAACTGAATAAAACTGAATATTTTAATGTTGTAAAAATGTTGTAAATGTAGCAGTTTGATTTTAGTTAGAATTGCTGAGAGCACATTTACTACAATATTATATTCCAGACTCTTTTTGAAGGTAACACATTGTGTTTTTAACATCACTATGCACAAGTTCCAGAAAGGATGCAGTGAACACTGTGAGAATCTGATAGTGTTCAACAGGGGGCAGCACAGTCCTACAAACATCAGATCAAGCCTAACTGCATTGTGCCATTTTCTCAAGTGGTGTTTGCCTGCACTCGAAGAAAAGTCTGTAAGAAAAGGGCCAAATGTGCTTGTTAATATGAAGGAACTGATTTTTCACAGGCGTTTTAGCCATATTTTGAGTTACGCATTGCATTGTATTTTAGTTCTATTTTTTATTCCACACCTTTTGAAATAGAATTCAATACAATAGAAATAGAATTGATTCACTCCTTATGATGATTACTTTGATTTTTTAAAGTGGAACAGGTATAGTAGTGCAAGATATTATTGTGCCGTCCATCGATAAACGCAGGGCAGGACCTCACAGATGTGATCAGAGAGAGTGCTCGTGTAATTAATGAAAGCACGGCCCAAATGGACAGCCTTCAATTAACACGAGGCCTCTGGTTGTAATTGAATGACCCTGACTGCAGACGGGTGAAATGAAGGGATGATTTATGGTGCAGAGAGAGGACAACATGGGCGTCAGGCAGATTGAAGACCGTCGTGGAAAGTGCATCTCCAGTCGTTAAGCCAACATGTCTTTTGTCTGGGTCTACACTCTTTAATTGTAGATCTGTGATTAGCGACTCTGATTGACAGCCGGGTTGCCCCTCCCACCCCCAAACCACACACACTATCTAAAGGATTGGGAAAGCCTCTGAATATACAGTCAAAACCACATATGAGTCATTCTATTGAAGGAGTATTTGTGCACTACATATAAGTGCACTAAACCAAAGAAGCGTAAATCTGTTTTGTCTTTGTTTCATGTTTCTTTGTTTGGCTCTGCCGGTCTTGTTAGCTCTCACTTACGTTTCGTTTTTTTCTCCCTGCAAGTCTAGTCTTGTATTTATTTCCTTTTTGATAAATTCTTCTTTTTTTTCAGTGTTTTTTTTTTTTTTGCTCTAGTTCTCCCAATCATTTTTTTGTTTGTTTGTTTCTCTCTTGATTTTATTGTTTCTTTTCTCCTTATTTCCCTGCAAAGTTGCAGTCTTGTTCATTTCTTTTGTTTGCAGTTCCAGTCATTTATTCCTAGAATTGTTGTTTCTTTTATTTCTTTTGTTTTCTTTTTTACAAGCTCCAGTCTTATCTTGTTTCTCTTGTCATAGTTCTTGTCCGTTTTTAGTTTTGCTACAGTGGGAAAACAATTTTCACTCAGAAATTGCTATTATTTGACATTTTATTTGCAATTGTACATCTTTGAAAAATCATTTTTTTACAGTAATTATTTCATGTGATTACTTAACTTTGGTTCTTTGCATTTTTACATGTCCATATAGCCAAATGGAAACACAAAAATTATAATGAAAATATTTAAAGAAAATTGTATTCATAAATATACATATAAATTAACTTTATTAATTTAGCTTAGGATGGCACAATGAAATTCATGTTAAAAATGTATTTACTTCACTAAATTACAAAAAAAAAAATAATGTTTTATATATTTATTGCTGTTCATATATGTAAATCCTGTAGAAATGAAGAAAGAAAAAAGTGTTTGTTAGAACATATTGAAAGAAACAGCATTGTATGTTTTGCAGTTTCACACGTTCCACGGGAGCAGTTCCAGATTTCCAGGTGTTGTAGCTTGTGAATCCTGTTATAGAGACATTTCCTGAGAGAGAATGAATGAGACTGTCGTGACTGATAGCGTCCTTGTTCTTTATCCCACTGACGGCCGCTGATTCCTTCAAATGGGATGAAAACATGAGTGGTATGATGTGTGAGAGGGTCAACAGGACCAGCATGATCTCATCAACTCACTCTGTATTAAAAACATGAATCTCAAGGGATTTACTGATGCAAAAATTCTGGGTTTTATAGAATTAGTTCATTTTGGCTGGTTTTCTGGGAAGTTAAACACCGTGCAACTTATATTGACCTACTTGTCATCGCAGAATGTTCTCAGAACGTTCTGGCAAGGTTCTCTCAAAGTTCTGAACAAATGTTCTTCCAGTAACATTAATAGAACATTTGTTCAAAGTTATCTGGTCTTTAATAATGTTCTCAAAATGTTAGCAGGAAAACATTATTTATACATCATTCATGGAATGTTTTGCTTTCTGTTTTAGTTGGAGGTTTAAAAAAAATGTTACTACTTGTTTCAGACTGTTCAGAGAACATTCAAAAGTAACATTCCCATAATGTTTGAAGAATGATACAATGGAATATTCCCTTAAAGGGGACCTGTTATGCCACTTTTCACAAGATGTAATATAAGTCTCTTTGAATGTGTCTGTGACGTTTCAGCTCAAAATACCCCACGGATCATTTATTATAGCTTGACAAATTTGCCCCTATTTTTTGCCATTTTTGTGTGTGTCCCTTTAAATGCAAATGAGCTGCTGCTCCCGCCCCCTTTCCAGAAGAGGGCGGAGCTTTAACAGCTCAACAACAACAAAGCTGGAGAATCTCACGCAGCCAAAATGACGAAAGTGTTCAGCCTTACATTGTTCAAACCGGAGTCGACACTGATGGAGAGACTCAGGAAGAAGTTACAACTTTTAGGACGTTTCTGAATGGTTAGTGGATAAATTGATGTAGTTGCTGTGGAGTTGATTCAACTCATCCACTAGCATGTGCCGTCATGTTCATCTTTTGTGTTGAATTGACCCTCGTTTGTGAAGCAGTCCGGCGTAAAATGACGGCATGACAACAACACTCTTCTACAACAACTCTTCCTCTTCTCTAAAGCAGCTCAACATGGCCCCGCCCCCTTTGTTGTGTGTTCTCGGGGGCGGGGTTTATGTAAATTTTAGGGTTTGTGATGTCACTAACCCAGGGAGAAGCTCGTTGTAGTCCCTACCAGCCGTTTATTGTAGTCCTTAAAAAGTGATTTCTGTAAAATTGAACTTTGAGCTTTATAACTTTGCAGATGTTTAAACTAAAGATTTTTTTCACTAAAAAAGTTTTTAAAACATTTAAAAAACTAAATGTTCTGAACGTTCAGAGAACATTCAGAAATAATGTTTACATAACGTTAGCAGAACGTTCTTAGAACGTATTTTTGTTAGCTGAGATAACAGAAGATGTCGCACTACTCGAGAAATTGAATCTAATTATTTTACTGTCATGTAACTGCATGACCCAATCCAGAAGGCGGTGATTTCCGTCTCTCAGATCTTTGAGAGCACAGACAGGTGCTGCGGTGATGGAGAGCACACTTCACCTCAGCGCACGCTCAATTTGTCACGTGTCTGGCTAGATTGCCAGTCCTAAACGTGTATGTTTGAATAGTAATGATTCAATGGCACGACCACACAGTTGTTATCTAATCCCTGCACCATGGGCTGATGCATTTCTGATGGATGAAGGTACGTCTCAGTTGGGGATGCGGTTGTATCTCTAGCATCAATCACTGACGGTGGACAAATGAACGAGGGCTGAGAAAACACCTACAGCACCCACAGAATAAATATTACAGTTTCTTTGGAATCACGTAGGCATGGTTGTGTTTCCAGCTTGTTTTATTATGCAATAAATAGGCATTCATTTTATATTTCAAGCATGTTGTTTGTGCACTTAATGTAATAAACATCATACAATAATGAAATAGGTTATAAACTAATTACTGCAAAAAAAATTTAAATGTGCATGTGTGACCTGCGCATACTATTCTGACGACGAAATTCACGTCACGCACACTGTATGCTAAATAGTGAAGTGTACTTTGGCCTTAATTCTTCAAGAGTGTGAGCTTTATGCTGTGTTTAATAATGGCATAGCTGGAGTCATATTTGAGCTGAATCAATAATACATAAAGACGTCTCCGGGAAATGTGATGATCATCTGATCTGTGCAATCAGAGGCTGAATTCTGAGACTCGGCTTATACATATTGTATTGCTGCTCAACAAGTATAGGCACCTCGTATCTCATTTACTCTGTAAGAGAGTCAGTGGCAATCAGTCTTGATACGAATGTGCCGTTAATGGTCTTTCCCATGATTTAAAAGCCCTTGACTATATATATGATATGATTGTGAAAGTGTCCGAAATGAGTGCAACGACTGAAATCACTTTTCAGGGTGAAGGAAGCAGTGAAGCAGAGTCTTTGTGAATAGAATCACGAATCAACATTCTGAATCAATTCCCTATATCGGAATTCGGAAGTGATCCTTTTTGGTATGACTCACACGGCCCTGAGTTGTATACGATAATAAAATATATATTTCTGAGTCTTATTATCTTACACAATTTTGTTTCTGAAGAATAGTAAATTTTGAAACAAGACAAATAAGAAAGAAGATGACTTTTTAGCACTCCCGTACCTGCCTATAGCAGTAATGATATTGATTGATTGCTGTAAGCCAGTTTCAGTGTCGTGTAAGTGATTATTAGACGTGTCCAAGGACAACATGTTCCTGCTCATACAGATGTCCATAATTTGAGCTGATGAGTTCTTGTGATCATACTCAGAATCTTTAGCCTGTTCTACAGCAGAGAAAATGTGAACATTGTTATTAATTTTCCAAAGCTTTGTGATAAAAAAGTAGACATTGCAACTGCTGTCTCCATCACTGTCTGTTTCTGAATCATTAGTGAAACATTAGGATGACATGATATCATATTCAACACAGTTGTTACTCTAAATGTGAGGTGCATGCATCCATAAAATAAATAGAAAGAATAAGTACTGAAAATCCATGAAATGAGCAAGTATCCTCTCAGTGTATAGGGTCGTGAGGATCTGCTTCATTGGTAGCAATTGCCATATATTGCATCAGGAAACCCCGAAGTTACACATATGCGAGAGTGGAGAGAAATGAAGGTCTGTTGGCATCAACCTACACACTCCAGCACAGTCCTCTCCTCTAACTGTACTAATGGGTCAGGAAATTGAGGTGGGCCAGGCTGAAAGGCGAACACAGGGTTGATATTTTTCCTAGCAATCTGAGAGGGATATTGTGTGCAATGACACCGATGCTCTCATCAGCGTTATCCAAACCCGTGAGTCAGTCCGCAGATGTTGCTTGAAGCTCAAGTACCTGTAAAGAGGCCTGCAAGGATCCGCAGAGGCGAAACTCCTGGGAATTCTGTCAGGTTTGCATACGGAGATTCACACTCAGGTTTATAATTAGCACTCTGAACGGTTCCAGGGGCATTTCTGAACTGAAGCAACCACAACACCTGTAATTACATGTGGATCAAAACAAGCAGATTTCTGTGAAGTCCTTAGCATCTAAAAGACTGTCTGACATGGAGCAGGGTTGAACGCCCACAACCTGAATCAGTGCATCACAGAGGTGGGTAAAAATAACCAAATTAGTAGATGGATTCAAGGAGGGAGCTGAGAAACGTTTCATAACTGCAGATCCACAGCTGACTGCTTGAAAAGGCCTGCAAAATGTACAATGGTAACCATAGTTTCTGCCTAAAAAGCATTGTTTGTACAATTACTGTTTCCACACACACACAAAAAAAGATTTTCTAAAAAAGCCGCCAGTGTCACTGTCAACTAACTGACTGACTGACTGACTAACAGCTACTGACTAACAAATAACTAACTAATAACTGACTGACAAACTAACAGCTACTGACTAACAAATAACTAACTGACTGACTGACCGACTAACAGCTACTAACTAACAAATAACTAATTAATAACAGACTGACAAACTAACAGCTACTGACTAACAAATAACTAACTAACTGACTGACCTAACAAATAACTAACTAACTGACTGAACTAACAGCTACTGACTAACAAATAACTAACTAATAACAGACTGACAAACTAACATCTACTAACTAACAAATAACTAACTGACTGACTGACCGACTAACAGCTACTGACTAACAAATAACTAACTAATAACAGACTGACAAACTAACAGCTACTAACTAACAAATAACTAACTGACTGACTGACCGACTAACAGCTACTGACTAACAAATAACTAACTAATAACAGACTGACAAACTAACATCTACTAACTAACAAATAACTAACTGACTGACTGACCGACTAACAGCTACTGACTAACAAATAACTAACTAATAACAGACTGACAAACTAACAGCTACTAACTAACAAATAACTAACTGACTGACTGACCGACTAACAGCTACTGACTAACAAATAACTAACTAATAACAGACTGACAAACTAACAGCTACTAACTAACAAATAACTAACTGACTGACTGACCGACTAACAGCTACTGACTAACAAATAACTAACTAATAACAGACTGACAAACTAACAGCTACTAACTAACAAATAACTAACTGACTGACTGACCGACTAACAGCTACTGACTAACAAATAACTAACTAATAACAGACTGACAAACTAACAGCTACTGACTAACAAATAACTAACTGACTGACCGACTAACAACTACTAACAAATAACTAACTGACCTACAAACTAACAGCTACTAACTAAAAAATAACTAACTAATAACTGACTGACAAACTAACAGCTTCTGACTAACAAATAACTAATAACTGACTGACCGACTAACAGTTACTAACTAACAAATTCTTACCTAATAACTTACTAACTGACTGACCGACTAACAGCTTCTGACTAACAAATACCTAACTAATAACAGACTGACAAACTAACAGCTATTGACTAACAAATAACTAATAACTGACTGACCGAGTAACAGCTACTGACTAACAAATACCTAACTAATAACAGACTGACAAACTAACAGCTATTGACTAACAAATAACTAATAACTGACTGACCGAGTAACAGCTTCTGACTAACAAATACCTAACTAATAACAGACTGACAAACTAACAGCTACTGACTAACAAATAACTAATAACTGACTGACCGAGTAACAGCTACTGACTAACAAATACCTAACTAATAACAGACTGACAAACTAACAGCTACTGACTAACAAATAACTAATAACTGACTGACCGAGTAACAGCTACTGACTAACAAATACCTAACTAATAACAGACTGACAAACTAACAGCAACTGACTAACAAATAACTAATAACTGACTGACCGAGTAACAGCTTCTGACTAACAAATACCTAACTAATAACAGACTGACAAACTAACAGCTACTGACTAACAAATAACTAATAACTGACTGACCGAGTAACAGCTACTGACTAACAAATACCTAACTAATAACAGACTGACAAACTAACAGCTACTGACTAACAAATAACTAATAACTGACTGACCGAGTAACAGCTACTGACTAACAAATACCTAACTAATAACAGACTGACAAACTAACAGCTATTGACTAACAAATAACTAATAACTGACTGACCGAGTAACAGCTTCTGACTAACAAATACCTAACTAATAACAGACTGACAAACTAACAGCTACTGACTAACAAATAACTAATAACTGACTGACCGAGTAACAGCTACTGACTAACAAATACCTAACTAATAACAGACTGACAAACTAACAGCTACTGACTAACAAATAACTAATAACTGACTGACCGAGTAACAGCTACTGACTAACAAATACCTAACTAATAACAGACTGACAAACTAACAGCTACTGACTAACAAATAACTAATAACTGACTGACCGAGTAACAGCTACTGACTAACAAATACCTAACTAATAACAGACTGACAAACTAACAGCTACTGACTAACAAATAACTAATAACTGACTGACCGAGTAACAGCTACTGACTAACAAATACCTAACTAATAACAGACTGACAAACTAACAGCTACTGACTAACAAATAACTAATAACTGACTGACCGAGTAACAGCTTCTGACTAACAAATACCTAACTAATAACAGACTGACAAACTAACAGCTACTGACTAACAAATAACTAATAACTGACTGACCGAGTAACAGCTACTGACTAACAAATACCTAACTAATAACAGACTGACAAACTAACAGCTACTGACTAACAAATAACTAATAACTGACTGACCGAGTAACAGCTACTGACTAACAAATACCTAACTAATAACAGACTGACAAACTAACAGCTACTGACTAACAAATAACTAATAACTGACTGACCGAGTAACAGCTTCTGACTAACAAATACCTAACTAATAACAGACTGACAAACTAACAGCTACTGACTAACAAATAACTAATAACTGACTGACCGAGTAACAGCTACTGACTAACAAATACCTAACTAATAACAGACTGACAAACTAACATCTACTAACTAACAAATAACTAACTGACTGACTGACCGACTAACAGCTACTGACTAACAAATAACTAACTAATAACAGACTGACAAACTAACAGCTACTGACTAACAAATAACTTACTAACTGACTGTCTGACCGACTAACAGCTACTAACTGACAAATAACTAACTGACTGACTGACCGACTGACTAACAGCTACTGACTAACAAATAACTAACTAATAACAGACTGACAAACTAACAGCTACTGACTAACAAATAACTTACTAACTGACTGTCTGACCGACTAACAGCTACTGACTAACAAATAACTAACTGACTGACCGACTAACAGCTACTGACAAACAAATAACTAACTGACTGACCGACTAACAACTACTAACAAATAACTAACTGACTGACCGACTAAAAGCTACTAACAAATAACTAACTGACCTACAAACTAACAGCTACTAACTAAAAAATAACTAACTAATAACTGACTGACAAACTAACAGCTGCTGACTAACAAATAACTAATAACTGACTGACCGACTAACAGCTACTGACTAACAAATAACTTACTAACTGACTGTCTGACCGACTAACAGCTACTAACTGACAAATAACTAAGTAATAACAGACTGACAAACTAACAGCTTCTGACTAACAAATAACTAATAACTGACTGACCGACTAACAGTTACTAACTAACAAATTCCTACCTAATAACTTACTAACTGACTGACCGAGTAACAGCTACTGACTAACAAATAACTAACTAATAACTGACTGACTGAGTCTAACAACTAAATAACTAACTAATTAATATATGTTAGTTAATACATTAATACACCAATATGCAGAGAATCCAGGTTGACATCCTGAAAAGTGTAAACACTGTCACTGACTAACTGACAGACTAACTAACATCTAACCAACTAACAACTACTAACTAATAATTAACTGTCTTAACTGATTAACTAATGTACTAAATGGTTGACCAAATGTAATATGTTAATATGCTAGGAATCCATTTTTAGGTTGAGGACCCTGAAAAAGTGTAAACATTGTGTCTTATTCAGTAAGCATGTGTACGCACAAATTTATTTATTAGTGAAATTATTAGCAATTATTAGTGACCCATTTTGTCTCTGGCTGACTGACCGACTAACAGCTACTAACTAATTAGTAACTGAAACTAACAATTAACTCTCTGACTAACAACCAACCAACTAACTAACAACTATTAACTATCTAACTGACTGACTAACTAACTAAATGGTTGACAAAGAGTAATACGTTAATATGCTGAAAATCCATTCTTAGGTTGACATCCCTGAAAAGTGTAAACATTGTGTCTCTGTAGATCTGTCAAAAAGTTTCGAAACTTTTATGCATGAGACGCTGCAAAAGAAGCAAAGAGTGAATGCACCAGTCTAGCTCCTTTTAATAGAAAAACAACGGAAAAGCAGCACAGTAACACTTCCTGTGTAAACGGCCCCTTTGACCATTATTCATTTATGATTTTACAGAAGTATTCATTAATATTATCACATTGCACATGTTATTTTCATTTTATAAATGTCATTCAGTTTGGTGAGGCCAGTATTGCACATTAATAATGGATACATCATTATAAAATGTGTTGTGAAAGACAGGAATGATTGAGGCGACAGAGAGAAAGAGGGAGTTTGGCCATGAAATGAATTACTGGACACAATCAGGCCTGTTATTTAAACGGCACAGACGAATACTATTGTGATCAGCAATGAATAAACTAGCAAGAGTTGTTGCTTTTGATTTATGCATGAGAGAGCAATTGTGCTCAGGTGGGTGAGAAAAAAGTGCAGGCATTATACAGCCCTCGAGCTAAAAGCATAAGTTTGCATTGTTTCTGTGTGCAGATGGTGACAACATACATTTTTCTGTAATGGAAAAAGCAAAATATTGATTTACAGTAAACGCACAAGATGAAGACACAAATCGCAGAGCCTCAGAAACAGTTGTGAGGCCATCGATCCCTCTAATCCTCCCTAAAGCCCTCAGATAAATTTGGGAATATTTGTAGAAAAACATGACATTTCCTGAAGGTCTCCTGGAGGGTTTAATCAAATCTTGGTTTCTGCAGACATTTTAGTCCCTTAGAGGGAAGTAACAGCATTTCACAGTCACAAATGTGTAATGTCTTATATGCTCATCTAAAAACAGGCTCACAGGAGATCACAGGGAGCAACACAAGCGCATAATCTGAGACCATGAACAGCCAGAACTCAGGGTTTAAATACACAGACTGGATAATTAACTGGAACAGAAACAGGTGTTAACTAATTTAGAACTATGGAAACTGATAAGCAAATGGAACATTGAAAACGGCAAACCAGAACAGTGAAAACAAAACTAAAACAGCCACAGACACATGAAGGAAGATTATGTATGAGGTTGAGGGGGTTTTAGCATATTCCAGTTCTTCATCATCTGGGATTCACCCTCAGAAACCTGTAAAAAAGTTCAGTTGAAAGAGAATCTCCTCCTCAGTGAATCCCCTCAGCACCGAGAAAGAGCGAGAGAGACGAACAGAAGCGCTTCATTAACAGCGGCGACATGATTCTCTTTGTGTGAGGATTTCCACTGTCTCTGACATTCACTAAAAACAAGCCACATATCATACACGCCCAGAGGATGCGCTTTAAAGATTCATTTTAGTGGGTTTCAAACAAAGGAATGAGGATGGAGAATATTCTCGACTCTCGTCAATATGGCTGAATCTTGGATAAATATAGGCAGTTGAAAAGTAGAGCAAAAATAGTGAGTTTATGCTTAAAACCAGAACAAATATCTGTCAATAGGGTCAGAAGTTAAAGCAAAACTTAATATCTTGATTTAAGAATGTTTCGATATTTCTACTGGAAAACAAGACAGAAATACTGAGGAAGAACATTATTTTTTTGCATTGCACTTACAGATCGTGAGTTTGAATAAATGAACTGCACTTTCTGTACATGAAAGACATGTCCTTATAAGATTTAATATCTAAATTAAAAGCTGTATTCTGTTACCTGCAAGCTAACTTGTTTGCTTTCGGGATAAAACAGAGATATTCACAGTAAATAATAAACAATAAACAAAAACAATGGAATTGGTTTGCCGCTTTTTCAGTGTGTTGTTGATGGTGTTTGGTAAGAGCTTTCGCCAGCTCTTGATGAGATGATGTGAAACAAGAACAATTTATCAAAATGATTTGTGTGGCATAAAAGACATAGTTTCAGAGATTGCCCATTGTCTGCTGGCTTAGATGTAAAAACTCAAGGCAATCTTTAGAAAACATCAGTGATTTCAGATACCAGACAAACCTGTCAACGTGAAGTCCTGCTCCTAAACCCATATGGGCCATTCTACAGAATTGGTGCAAACTGCTGTCCCACAACCATAAAACTCATTTAAAAAGCATTCAAGTATTCAAATGTTTACTAAGATCCTTCTATTATCTATTGAATCCCACAATAATATTTAAAATATCTGTAAGCTTAATATATATAAAATCATCATTTATTGGGTACTTTCATTGGGAGGACTGAACCCTGACCACTAAATTTCAACTTATGAAAATTAGATTGAAATAATAGTTGTTTTTAAAAATATATTGTAAGAAAAGTGAAGTTAAAAATATATTTATTTAATATTTTCCTTGTAAATCATAAAACTTTGTTAAAAAAATATGTGTCCCGCATTTTCACGTCACTACCGAAACAGTGTGTGTATTAGTCCATTGTCTGAGACTGATTTTAACACACTTCTACATTTCTGATCAGGAAATATTCCTGTGTTCCTCCCTCTCACAGGCTCTCTTTCACAGCAGATAGATCATCATTCTGAGCTAAATGTGTTCAAAAGTCTGGAAATCTGTGTGAAACATTACTACTAAAACCCTTTTTTCTGCAATTTAGCAAACTTTTTTGGGTGTTACTCCATAAAATATAGTTTTTGTGTGTGTACAACTGTTCAGAACTGTGATAGCTAACCATGTGCTGATTATTATCTTTGAGTGGCTCAAAAGTATCGAAAATTGTCAGTACCGAAACAGTCACAACCGAAACACGTCATTGTTGTTTTGGTAGTGACAAAAGGAACACATAATCATATATTTTGGGGAAATAAACAAAATTTTAGTACAGTTATGCACATCATTAGTGTTTTAATATGTTTTAGTATGTGAGTTAAAGTTCTGTAATGTGATGTGGTCGATACCAACACATTACTGTCACTACCGAAACGTGGTGAAATATCAGTTGTTACATCATTGTTTTTGGGGGGTATTTGATAAAATTTAGTGTTTATGTGTGTACAATTGTTCATAACTGTGCTAGTTAACCATGTGCTGATTATCATTTTTGAGCTAGGCTCAAAAATATCAAAAATTGTCACTACCGAAACTTCACCACATGTTTTCGGTAGTGACATCATTGTTTTGGTAGTGACAAAAGGAACACATAATCATTTATTTGGAGGAAATAAACTAAATTTTAGTACAGTTATGCAAATCATTAGTGTTTTAGTATGTAAGTTAAAATTGTCATGTGATGTGGTCACTACCAACACATTACTGTCACTACCGAAACATGGGATGTTTTGTCAAAAATAAAGTATATTGAATGATCAACTAAGATGTTATTATAGTGTTTAGTTCAATGTTTATTCAAACTAATGAATCCTTCACTTTGAAATCAGTTTGATAAACTAAAAAAAAAAAAGATTGGATTCAAAATACAACAAATCTCATAAATTACACTTGAAATATTGTTCAAATTATAATTAGTGTTGATTTACCTGTGAAAACTTTTTTAAAAAAGTAGCAAAAATATATATTTACAAGCTAGATGTAAACAAAATCTTAATAGGTCAATGTAAGCCTTCTTATTAAATGATTTATTATTATGTTTCGGTAGTGACAAATTTGGGGAGAAAAAAATATTCCAACACTTTCTGAAAATACAATATGAGAATTAAATGCACAATTACTAGAATTGCATAACTTGGATATTATACAATTTGCATACATACAAAATTTGTGTAAAAAGACATTTCCAACTCTGACTTTGAACCAGTTCTGTAAAATGACCCACATACTCTTTGTACCTGTTATTTCAGACAGTAGGAAATAAAAGAAAGATGCTGCACACTGTCTGGCATCTGCCACTAACATTATATATGGTCAGTTTTGCCACTGTATAAAACTCACACTGCGTCTTAATGTAACATATAACTGCAATATAGTTGTTGGTCTTGTCATAAAGGCACTTCTCCTGCTGGGAAAGCTCAAGAAGATGACAGGTGTTACCAGAGATGATTTACCGAAAGAATAATTGAGCATGTAAGATTGATGTTTTGCAGATGTGTCCCTTTACGTTCATCTGAATGCTTTCTATGCTTGAATGATAAGCAGTATTTCAGCAACACGACTCCGCTCACATCTTCAGTATACGTGCTCGTGTTGAAAGCAAAGGGCCTAATTATAGGCGTGCGACGGGAACGTCTGCACAATGACAAGGTGTCAGCCCGTATTGACTGCTGGGCTCCTTGGCTTTTTTTTTAATCAATTACAATTTCCCTAAAGCCGCTTGTCTCCTTAGTCTGTCGGTTAATAGAGAAGTCACTTCAGACGAGGCCATCTGTTGCATACCTAAACAGACTCTACCTGAGGCTCATTCTGTACTGCGCTTATGCTCTTTGTCTCTGACATTTTACATTCATTATAATGCTAAGGCGCACTGATGACTTAAAGGTGCTCCGAGTTGGATTAATACCGGAGAAAAGCACTCGCTGCTCTTCTGTAACCTCTTTCCTTTGATTTATTTTTATGCACTTTTAATGTAATAATGCATAGTAGTCTGCTGCACATTCTATTGTATACGTGTTGACATTTTCAAGTCACTCTATATGTTCAAAACAAGGTCAATAAACCTCTTTAAATATCAGATCATTTGACCTTTAGGCAAGGTTAGTTCAGGTTGTAAAATGCCATGTGGTGTGACGAAACCTTACTTATGATTTGACTTTTTTAACTTTAGTTAGTGTGCCATGTTGCTATTTGAGCGTAAACAACATCTGCAAAGTTGCACCGGATTGCTGTCAATTCAACACAAAAGATGAACATGACGGCACATGCTAGTGGATGAGTTGAATCAACTCCACAGCAACTACATCAATTTATCCACTAACCATTCAGAAACGTCTAAAAGTTGTAACTTCTTCCTGAGTCTCTCCATCAGTGTCGACTCCGGTTTGAACAATGTAAGGCTGAACACTTTCGTCATTTTGGCTGCGTGAGATTCTCCAGCTTTGTTGTTGTTGAGCGACCGAAGCGTGAGCTGTTAAAGATAAAGATACAGAGAATGGATTTAAATGCAGCAATTATTCAGAATGCAAATGCATGATGAATGAATATTACATACCTCATATTCTTGTATTATATCCCTGCATAATTGGGGGATTATAATGCGAGCATTATTCTTGAACACTCACTATTTATAAAGACAGACACAAACAAAACAACAATGATCTTCCAGTTCTTAAAACTGCATGCACATTTGTCACTCTGCTGTAAAATCGTATGTGTTTCTGTTTGGGTTTGAAGGATAATCATTTCTAAATTGGGAAGAGAATGGAAGATTGATCACACATTTTTCTAAAGTATTATGGAAATATTTTTGCCAGTCAAAGCAGAAAAAGTGTTCAAAACTCCATCTTAGCCTAAAAAAATCCTTTTTATAGTACCAAGAGATGCATTTCCACCCAGAGGCATCTGTCTGTGTGTGACACCTCTGATTAATCAATGGAAATTTTCCATTCTCTTGCCAGGGACGAAGTTTATGTTAAATTCTGCTGGTGTACTCCGAGTCAGCACAGCGGAAAAGTGCAGGTCCGACCTTGTGTTTCGACCCCATTACTTCCCAGACCTTCAAACTTAAAGGTCTGTCGGCAGGAGGCGTTTCATTCAGCTGCTGTCCTCTCCTGTGCAGATGCACTCGCACTGTTGATGGAACTGTTGAAACTCTCCATCAGTCTCTGTTGGGTTTTGCACATGTGAAATTGTTAACCCTGGGTCATTCTTAACCCTGGGGTAAACCCAAATCTGGGTTATCATTCCCCATGTCATACTGTCATCCATGGGTCGTTATTAATCTTAAGTAGGCTTCCAGATGTCTTCACTGCTCTTGTATTTGTAAACTGGTTTGCTTATTTACTAAGCAGGTATAAGTCAGGGTTAAACAGGACCTTTACCTGGGCTTAAAGGTGCTAACCAGGTTAAGTAAAGTAGGGTTGTGTGCCATTCAGAATTTAATTTAGAATCCTTTGAATGATAGATAGATAGATAGATAGATAGATAGATAGATAGATAGATAGATAGATAGATAGATAGATAGATAGATAGATAGATAGATAGATAGATGATGGATGGATGCATGGATAGATAGATGGACAGATTGATGGACGGATGGATGGATGGATGGATAGGAAATAATAGATAGATAGATAGATAGATAGATAGATTGATTGATGGACGATAGATAGATAGATAGATAGATAGATAGATAGATAGATAGATAGATAGATGGACAGACTGATGGATGATAGATAGATAGATAGATAGATAGATAGATAGATAGATAGATAGATAGATAGATAGATAGATAGATAGATAGATAGATAGATAGATAGATAGATAGATGGATGCATGGATAGATAGATGATAGATAGATAGATAGATAGATAGATAGATAGATAGATAGATAGATAGATAGATAGATAGATAGATAGATAGATAGATAGATAGATAGATAGATAGATAGATAGATGCATGGATAGATAGATAGATAGATAGATAGATAGATAGATAGATAGATAGATGGACAGATTGATGGACGATAGATAGATAGACAGATTGATGGACGATAGATAGATAGATAGATAGATAGATAGATGGACAGATTGATGGACGATAGATAGATAGATAGATAGATAGATAGATAGATAGATAGATAGATAGATAGATAGATGGACAGATTGATGGACGATAGATCGATAGATAGATAGATAGATAGATAGATAGATGATGGATGGATGCATGGATAGATAGATGGACAGATTGATGGACGGATGGATGGATGGATGGATAGGAAATAATAGATAGATAGATAGATAGATAGATAGATAGATAGATAGATAGATAGATAGATAGATAGATAGATAGATAGATAGATAGATGGACAGACTGATGGACGATAGATAGATAGATAGATAGATAGATAGATGGATGCATGGATAGATAGATAGATAGATAGATAGATAGATAGATAGATAGATAGATAGATAGATAGATAGATAGATAGATAGATAGATGCATGGATGCATGGATAGATAGATAGATAGATAGATAGATAGATAGATAGATAGATAGATAGATAGATAGATAGATAGATAGATAGATAGATAGATAGATAGATAGATAGATAGATAGATAGACAGATTGATGGACGATAGATAGATAGATAGATAGATAGATAGATAGATAGATAGATAGATAGATAGATGGACAGATTGATGGACGATAGATAGATAGATAGATAGATAGATAGATAGATAGATAGATAGATAGATAGATAGATAGATAGATAGATAGATAGATAGATAGATAGATAGATAGACAGACAGATTGATGGATGATAGATAGATAGATAGATAGATAGATAGATAGATAGATAGATAGATAGATAGATAGATAGATAGATAGATAGATAGATAGATAGATAGATAGATAGATGGACAGATTGATGGACAGATTGATGGACGATAGATATATCAATATTGCATGAGGTCATTTTAACCTCCTCTGAAAACTGAGGCTATTTTCTCCTGCGCACAGGAAATAGAAAGCTATTTCCTTCTGTGTTTCCTGTGGACAGACCTGTGCAGGTGTCTTCAGTGGAGCCGTGGACAGCTGATGCATGGAGAGCAGGCTGACACGCTGAATTATTGATGCTGTTGAGTTAGTATGTTCTGCTGAGCAGCAGAGGAGTGTTGAAGGAGGTCTGGTTCCTGCTGTCTGGACATATAAAGGATAAAAGGACTAAAGCCGTGAGGGACATTAGCATTTCACACACACATGAAGGAATTACTGGTAGTCTACAGCCTGTACCAATGGATTTTTCTCTCCTCGGTAACTCGGTGGGATTCGCTTCTGTTTATGGCTGCCGCTGACCACGGGATAATGATGAAAGCTAATGAGAATGGAGTGTGAAACAGCTTAGAGGGGTTCTGAAATGAGTTTGCACGACAGTTCCTATTACATTACATTACAAATGCACACTCATTTTTTATTAATTTAGTTTTTTATTATTATTTATATATACATTTTTTCACATGCCCTTTCTTCATTTTTGAATTTTTATGTCTTACAGTGTGGACGGCATCACTTTGTCTATAGCAGTGGTTATAAAAAAGTGTCCTATTATGCTTTTTCATCTTTCTTGAGTGTGTTTTAAGGGTGTAACGGTGCACAGAAGTCACAGTTCGGTACGATTTCAGTACAATAGGAAAAATAGTCACACTTTAGCTTAGGGTCCAGTTTTCACTATTAACTATGACGTTTGCCTCAATAAACTCCTAATTACTGCTTATTTATATTACTGTATATTTAAACATTCAAATCTTAAAGGGTTAGTTCACCCAAAAATGAAGTTTCTGTCATTAAGAAACCTTCGTTCAAGACCTTTACAAATTAAGGCAATCCACACTCCAATCCAGAAGGGGGCGCACATGGTAATGCAACGCTGTTTGCTAACTGCCACAAAGGTTAGTGTCTGTCATTATTTTCTCCCCCTCATGTTGTTCTACACCCGTAAGACCTTCATTCATCTTCAGAAATGAAGATATTTTTGATGAAATCCGAGACTCGTCCATAGACAGCAATATAATCAACACTTTCAAGGTCCAGAAAGGAACTAAAGACATCGTTAAAACAGTCACGTGACTGCAGTGGTTCAATCTTAATGTTATGAAGAGACGAGAATACTTTCTGTGCGCAAAAACAAAACAAAAATAACCACTTTATTCAACAATCTCTTCTCTTCTGTGTCATTCTCATACGTTGTTTACGTCCAGCGCTTCCAGGTTCTACGTCAGAACGCCGACTCATTATTGGCCGGCTCCTGCGTCAGCGTCACACACGTGAGTCATGCTGATCACGTGATCAGCTTTGGCCAATACTGAGCTGGCATTCTTCGGCATTATTTTTGTTTTGTTTTTGCGCACAAAAAGTATTCTCGTCTCTTCATAACATTAAGGTTGAACCACTGCAGTCACATGACTGTTTTAAGGATGTCTTTAGTACCTTTTTGGACCTTGAAAGTGTTGATTATACTGCTGTCTATGGACGAGTCTCGGATTTCATCAAAAATATCTTCATTTCTGAAGATGAATGAAGGTCTTACGGATGTGGAACGACATGAGGGGGAGAAAATAATGACAGACACTAACCTTTTTGTGGCAGTTAGCAAACAGCGTTGCATTACCATGTGCGCCCCCTTCTGGATTGGAGTGTGGATTGCCTGTGACTGACTCTATTCGGCATCTGACTGTATGCACCAAACCATGATGGTTCAGGGCGAATACATGTACCGTTACACCCCTAGTGTGTAATGTGCTTTTACAAAGTCTTAATGTTGTTTTTGTGCTCTACTAGATTGAATATTGATTATTTTCCTCATATTCTCCATTGTTGCAGCTCCTCTCTTCCCAGTCTGTCAGTAACGCTCTGTTTAGTTCCTGTCTCTATGAAGCCCCTCCTTCTGAAAAGCACAATGTGCTCTGATTGGTCGGCTGGAACAGTGTGTTGTGATTGGTGTTTGGGAAATGTCCCGCCCCTTACCATAACCACCAGTTTTAACACACTACTAACTAACTCAAGCAGGCCCCGCCCCTTTATTCTGTGCATTAATTATTTAAATGAGGAATATTGGAGGAGTTTCAGGGAGTTCAGAAACACAGAATAACTCCTGCTGGAGGGACAGAAAGTGAACATGGAAAAAAGCATATTAGGTCCTCTTTAATTTCCCAAGGAATGAATTTAATTAAAACACATGTTTGAGCACCACATCAGACAGTCAGACAACTTCCCACTTCCCTGTGACTCGAGACAAATTCTGGAAGAAAAGAACAATTGAATTCTGTGCTGCGACTGTGTGTAATGATGATGAAGACCGGGTCATCTCTGCGGCACGTCCAGACCCTCAGAAATAGCAGCGTATTGATTTGCTGGTTTGAAATGTCTGTGGCACTTAGTACCCTGCCATTATCCCCAATTTAAATTAGGGTCTGTCATGGGGCACAATGGATCGACCTTGAATAGTTGTAGTAAAGCGATGCCGGTGACTCTCCGCACTGTTGACTTTGAGACGTTGTTTTCAGGGAGGGATATCATCCTCGACTAGGTCAGAGAAGACATCAGAGGGCTCTGGGGCTCTATGGATGATTAGCTCCAGAATTGGTAAACTGACATCCATTCTGTTAGAGATCAAACCGGCAGATTCGCTCATTAGCAGCGAAGCTGTACGACCCCTCCATCTCTGATGTGACTCTGGGTTAATGTTGATGTTTCCTCCATTATCATGTGCTTGTTCATCATTAGCCAGACCTGCCTTGTGTTTAAAATCGACATGAAAGGGATGTCGCACTAGTATTTTCTCCCCTAATGTGACGTATATCTGAGTGAAACTGCTTCTCAAACAAGAACAAATGTAGGGCGGGGCTTGATTTTGCCTGTGGGGAATTGATTGGATGTCATCAGAGAAGAGGGAGGGGAAGTTATTCTGATTTAAGATTACATGGAACATGAATTATGTGCACGGATAAATCATTTAGATAAACACTGCAATATTCCATAAAAACAACACTTGGTGACTTTAAAGGGGACATATCATGAAAATCGGACTTTTCCGTGTTCAGTAAGGCTGAACACCGTTACTGACAATCCTCATTTTGGCTGCGTGAGATTCTCCAGCTTTGTTGTTGTTGAGCTGTTAAAGCTCCGCCCTCTTCTGGAAAGGGGGCGGGAGCAGCAGCTCATTTGAATTTAAAGGGACACACACAAAAATGGCGTGTTTTTGCTCACATCCAAATAAGGGCAAATTTGTCAAGCTATAATAAATGATCTGTGGGGTATTTTGAGCTGAAACTTCACAGATGCATTCTGGAGACACCAGAGACTTATATTACATCTTGTGAAAGAGGCATTATAGGTACCCTTTAAAAAAAAACATTTATAGGCCAAACAACACCTTTAGTGACCTGGAAGCTATAATGAAAACAAAACAAAGCAACTCGACATCTTTGCTAGAAAAATCCATTGGGAAATCAGCAGGGTCTCAGTTTCATTCCCACAGTTAGGTGAGTTTGGATCCCGCTGTCGCTCGACTAACCGGACTGCATCATCCCATTAGCGTTCTGTCAGAGACCTTTAATCTCTCTCTCAGAGATCAGCGTGACCTGCTGTACGCGTATCAGCACTTAGTATGCGCCGCTGATCGATGCTGAATCAAGGCTGCAGTAATAAAGGAGGTCACTTTGGTGAAAAATGAACTCCAGACATCGTTGATGACCATTCAAAACATGTATTCTGATGAAATGTTTTGCAAGCAACATGTATAATACTTCATTAGATGTTTTGCACTCTTTTTAAAAAGCTTATATAATATTTATATAATTTTAATAATTAATTTTAAACAGAAATTGGTCCCAACTTGGGATAGTTGCTAGTGAATGCTTGAATATACAGTATGTTCTGGTTCATGATGTAAAGTAATTAATCACATTGACAGTACACCTTGCTAATGATTATATTCTCCTGGCATCACAGACCTCTTTATGCACTAAAAAGTTTGGAAACGTTAAGATTTGTTCATATTTTTGAGTTGCTTCTGCTCGCCAAGGCTGCATTTATTTCATCAAAAATACTGTAAAATTGTGAAATATTATTGCAATTTAAAATAGCTGTTTTCTACGTGAATATATTATCAAATGTAATTTATTTCTTGTGATCAAAGCTGAATTTTCAGCATCATTACTCCAGTCTTCAGTGTCACATGATCCTTCAGAAATCATTCTAATATGATGATTTTATTATATATTGATAATAAACATTTTCACGGTAATTTTAAAGAAATTAATACTTTTATTCATCAAGGATGCATTAAATTGATCAAAAGTGACAGTAAAGACATTTATAATGTAACAAAAGATTATAATTCAAAGAAATGCTGTTCTTTCTTATTCATCAAAGAATCCTGAAAAATAAAATGTATGACGGTTTCCACAAAACAATATGAAGCAGCAGCAGCATTAGTTAATAAGAATAAACAAATACACATAAACAAATCTGCAAAACTGCACAGCAACTGAGCCTATTTATTAGGCAGACACAACAGATATCCCAATGCTTGTTTTGTGTCATTTAGCTCATTTGCTCTAATAGTGTCGGTGTCTGGTTTAGTCCACCATTAGCGCAGAGCTGCAGTTTGTTTGTGAGCTGATGCCGGTTAATTGCTGGAACGTCAGGGTCTTGTTTTAATGGTGCCGACGCTGGAGCCCTGACAGGATAGAGTCCATATAAAAGAGTCACGGTGATGTAGACCACATTAAAACACACAGTAACGAGCAGAGCAGCCAATCAGAGCTCAGAACGGAGCACATGCACATTTCACAATGTTTGCTCTGTTTACTCTGAATGAGTCAAATGACTTTAGCAGTGAATCATTCAGAAGAATATCATGCATGAGAGAGCAAGAATTGCAATTTAAACATGTTAATAAATGTTAATTTTCAACATACTTTGGGTTCATTTTAAGCCAGCCACATAGTAATTTTTAAACAATACTTGAGTTGCATAAAATTACCTAGCAGGTTGAGCAGATATTTAACCCAACTGCTGGGTTTGTCCATTTTCAACCCAACTTGGATTGTTTTTAACCCAGCATTTTTTAGAGTGTATGATCTCATGAATAATTGTACCCACAGTTATAATACATTATATCCTGTGCTGTCAGATTTCCCAGGTTCCTCTCATGATGTGGTTTGTTGTATCACAGTAATGATGCAGAGGAATAACAGCCAGTGCCTTTGATCCTCAGTTTGTGTTACAGCGGCAAACGTAAAAGCAATAAATGTGCCGTCTAATGTCTTTTAATGTGAGCTTTGCTTCATCCCTTGAGTGTGAATTTTCTGAGGTATGTGTTTTAAAGTCATAAATCAAAGGGAAAAATATACGGAAGCCTGTTTCTGCTTCAATTACATAAATAAATAAATATATAACTCAAAGGTATTTGCAACTTTATATTCCACAATTGTGACTGTATATCTCATAATGTAACAAAATGACCTTGAATATCACAGTTGTGACTTTTTAACTTACAGTGTGACTTTTTTAATCTCACTGTGAATTTACATTACATCTACCCTAGTGCTAGAGACAGTTGAAAGTTCATTCAAGAAGTTAATGCTGGTTTTGATAGAAAGGTGTCAGAATACACAGTGCATCGCAGTTTGTTGCATCTCTCAGTCACACATGCTAAGCTAATATTTGGAGACTGACATGATTTGCTCAGTGCAGTGATTCTGTCTTTATATGACTTTCACTATTCACTGAAGACATTAGCCATTTGCTATTGCAATATGACACACTGTAGGATGTAGATTATGTAGTGTAAATGGTACATTTACAGTCTACAGGATGATAGATAGACAGGCGATCCACACTCCAATCCAGAAGGGGGCGTGCATGGTAATGCAACACTGTTTGCTAAACACCACAACAGGAAAAGGCACAGAAGAAGAAGAATAGACGCTCTAGATATGCGTGTAATCTCTCAATCAAGCGGCAAACTTCCTGTCTCTCTCTTGAATCCAACACGGAAGTGATTTAAACTGTAATTCATCGACTGGCCACTAGAGACAGGCTCCAAAAGGGAGTCAATCCCATGTTAAAATGCCCAACTTTACAGCAGAAAAAAAAAAGTTTACAGCCTGGTACAAAAAGTGGTTTTGGACTATATAGCTAATTGTGCCCTTCATAACAACTGTGAGAGGATGAATATTTTTAATAACTCATCCATTTAAATTATATTAACCCTTAAAGTTCTGCATAATTAAGGGCGTGGCCACTTGAGTGACAGGTGGATTGCCACTGCTGTCACTACTAGCCGTTGTCTGCTATCTGTTAGCTCTACCCACGTCCTACCTCTTTGCAATTTTCAGTTATCCAGGGGTGATGTGCGATAACGTGCTGCCAAGATGGCGATGGCCGGCTCCGCCCACTTTAGGCTTCAAAAATGCCCTTCAGAACCTATGGGTGACAATATGTTCATTGTTTTATACAATCTATGCTCTCAACCAGTGTTTCAACTGTGGAAAGACTTCAATAAAACAGCTTGAGAATAATAATATCTCAGGTAGCATTACATTTACCTCAGGCAAGTCATTTAGTGTCCAAAGCATGTTAGTTCACTAGAGAAATAAACTCTAGAGGGGAGCGTTTCACTACAACCTGAATTCCGGAAATGTTGGGACGTTTTTTAAATTTGAATAAAATGAAAACTAAAAGACTTTCAAATCACATGAGCCAATATTTTATTCACAATAGAACATAGATAACATAATACATGTTTAAACTGAGAAATTTTACACTTTTATCCACAAAATTAGCTCATTTCAAATTTGATGCCTGCTACAGGTCTCAAAATAGTTGGGATGGGGGCATGTTTACCATGGTGTGGCATCTCCTCTTCTTTTCAAAACAGTGTGAAGACGTCTGGGCATCGAGGTTATGAGTTTCTGGAGTTTTGGTGTTGGAATTTGGTCCCATTCTTGCCTGATATAGGTTTCCAGCTGCTGAAGAGTTTGTGGTCGTCTTTGACGTATGTTTCTCTATAGGTGAAAGATCTGGACTGCAGGCAGGCCAATTCAGCACCGGGACTCTTCTATGATGAAGCCATGCTGTTGTAATAGCTGCAGTATGTGGTTTTGCTGAAATACACAAGGCCTTCCCTGAAATAGACGTCGTCTGGAGGGGAGCATATGTTGCTCTAAAACCTTTATATACCTTTCAGCATTCATAGTCCCTTCCAAAACATGCAAGCTGCCCATACTGTATGCACTTATGCACCCCCATACCATCAGAGATGCTGGCTTTGGAACTGAACGCTGATAACACGCTGGAAGGTCTCCCTTCTCTTTATCCCGGAGGATACGGCGTCCGTGATTTCCAACAAGAATGTCAAATTTGGACTCGTCTGACCATAGAACACTTTTCCACTTTGAAACAGTCCATTTTAAATGAGGCTTGGCCCACAGGACACGACGACGCTTCTGGACCATGTTCACATATGGCTTCCTTTTTGCATGATAGAGCTTTAGTTGGCATCTGCAGATGGCACGGCGGATTGTGTTTACCGACAGTGGTTTAGTTGGCATCTGCAGATGGCACGGTGGATTGTGTTTACTGACAGTGGTTTAGTTGGCATCTGCAGATGGCACGGTGGATTGTGTTTATCGACAGAGGTTTCTGGAAGTATTCCTGGGCCCATTTAGTAATGTCATTGACACAGTCATGCCGATGAGTGATGCAGCGTCTGAGGGCCCGAAGACCACGGGCATCCAATAAAGATCTTCGGCCTTGTCCCATACGCACAGAGATTTCTCCAGTTTCTCTGAATCTTGACGATGTTATGCAGTGTAGATGATGAGATTTGCCAAGCCTTTGCAATTTGACTTTGAGGAACATTGTTTTCCACAATCTTTTTACGCACTCTTTCACAGCTCTGCCCATCTTTACTTCTGAGAGACTCTGCCTCTCTTTTACAGCTAATCATGTTACTGACTTGATATCAATTAACTTAATTAGTTGCTAGATGTTCTCCCAGATGGATCTTTTCACAATTTCTTGCTTTTTCAGCCATTTGTTGCCCCCGTGCCAACTTTTTTGAGACCTGTAGCAGGCATCAAATTTGAAATGAGCTCATTTTGTGGATAAAAGTGTAAACTTTCTCTGTTTAAACATTTGTTATGTTATCTATGTTCTATTGTGAATAAAATATTGGCTCATGTGACTTGAAAGTCTTTTAGTTTTCATTTTATTCAAATTTAAAAAATGTCCCAAAATTTTCAGAATTCGGGTTGTAATTAGATTTAGAAGTTAATGCAAAACCTGCCTTATGTGCAATTTACATTTTTTTTTACATTTATTTGAGTGTTGATGATAATATGCAAAAATAAATAGCAACTGAATTTAATAGTTTGGGCTCAGATAGATAGATAGATAGATAGATAGATCAGGTAAGCGCTCACCTGCTGTCCCTCCCAGATAAGCATGTTCAGATGACCTCTGACCCCAGCCGTGTGGCTCAGCACTCAAGAGATGGAGCGGGATGTCAGGGAGAGCGAGGGCCCGGAACAATTGGACGTGACAGCTCATTCATCATCCCACAGAGATCCGTTCCGATGACTAGCTCGCGTTCGCCTTCCTCTAGTATGTTTAGCGTGGTTAATTAAAAATGCAAAGTAGTAAACAACTTGAACAATTTCTCCCACGATACGCATTTATCCCATTTCCAATTAGTTTTTTGAAGTTTGGCAAATTAATATATTCATTTCAGAATATAATTTATTATTATTAGGAAATCTCTGTTGATTTATATATTTGTTTAGTAGTTAGTGTTTCATTACACAGAACATCACAGACAGCAGCACTTCAGAAATGCACTAAAGTCATTAGTCTGATCACCTCTGGCAGCGCTGACTGTCCTTCTGCAGTATAATATTAATAAGTCATCCTGGAATCCTAAAAGAAGCGAGGAAAATGTCCTTTCTAGCACACGCTCCATCTGGTCTATAAACCTTCATGAACACCAGCACAAAATCAAACTCTACTCCTTTCCAAGTCATTTATAGTAGTTCAGCACAACGTCCAGCTCTTGAGTGACATGCACAGATGATCCTCCTCTGTTCGGCAATAAACATTTCCAGCTAGACTGTGGAAATGAAGCCTTGTTTTCACAAGTTACACCTGGATCTGATCCAGTCTTCTCGCATTGTAAACTCTAGTGGAATCTGAAGGCTGCCAGTGGTGATAAAACACAGCATTAAAGCCTCCCTGGAGACAGTATGCTCTCCTCACATCTGCTCTGGACTGTTAAAGTTTGTGTTTGACTCACAGGAAGTTACATTTGAGGAAAATGTTGTAGGTCCACCTGACATGGATTATGAAAGATTATTCTCTGTCATCTCCATCAGAGAGTTTCAATAAGTTCAGCAGAATATATAGTTATGTCATGTTTTCCACCGGACTCCATGTTTCCAAAGTGTTAGATATCAGGCATAACATTATGACCACCTTCCTAATATTGTGTTGGACCCCGTTTGCTGCCAAAACAGCCCTGACCCGTCGAGGCATGGACTCCTCTAGACCCCTGAAGGTGTGCTGTGGGATCTGCACCAAGATGTTAGCAGCAGATCCTTAAAGTCCTGTAACTTGTTTGGACTTGTTTGTTCAGCACATCCCACAGATGCTCGATTGGATTGAGATCTGGGGAATTTGGAGGCCAAGTCAACACCTCAAACTCGTTGTTGTGCTCCTCAAACCATTCCTGAACCATTTCTGCTTTGTGGCATAAGCATTATCCTGCTGAAAGAGGCCACAGCCACCAGGGAATCCATGAAAGGGTGTACATGGTCTGCAACAATGCTTAGGTAGGTGGTACGTGTCAGAGTAACATCCACATGGATGGCAGGACCCAAGGTTTTCCAGCAGAACATTGCCCAAAGCATCACACTGCCTCCGCCGGCTTGCCTTCTTCCCATAGTGCATCCTGGCTGATCAGTGTATATTAAAAAAAAAGCCATTCCACTATTGTGAACAGTAAAGTGGAATCGATCCCAAATGCATGCAACAGTTGGGGGATTTTGTGCTTAACAGGGAATTACAGAAGGCTGCATTTCAGGAAAAAACTGTCCGGCATAATCCTTGCAAACTGGATTCAGAGCTCACAGCTCCGCATTTAATAGCATGCATATTTTGCTAACCCTGTGCTGGAAATCCCTCTCTATGACAGTTTTGATACTTCTACATTAATTGAATCCTGAGATCATTTTGCCACGCAACTTTCATCACTTAGATGCTGTATCCTGACATAACCTGACGGTAATACATATCTCTTGTCCTGGAAAGGTGTTTCAGAGATAGATTTCTTCTCATAGCATCAGTGAAATAAGCCTATATGCAGTCTATTGTGTAACAGTATAATAAAAGTGAAATGAATACCTATTAATCATTCTTCCTCTGGTGTTATATTATATGTCTTACGTAATAAGATGTTGTAAAGGTGCAGCTGCTACTGCAGTTAAGTTTAAGTACACAATAGGCAGTGCTTTGAGTTTCACCCCTAGACTGCAAAAACAGCTGAGTTATTGATCAGGCGTCTGGTTTTAATTTCATAAAGTTCAGCTGTACACTGAGATAAAGCACCGGTTACGGAAAACAAAGGAAAAGAAGAGGAGCCAAGAAATTTAATGAACTGCAAGTGCAAAGTGTAACCAAATTAATATGCCAAGTATATACTGTGAATGTATGTACTGTGTACAAAACATCTTTCATTTTTTAAGATCAGATACCATACATTTTATGAAGAGTAATATTTCCTCTGACTCATATCTCCCACATTCTCGCCCCATTGCCACACTTTTCATATTTTTCAGGGATGTGTTGACTAATTCGTCATGGCTGATTGTGTGGATATTTGGCATGGATAAACACAAGCTGTGTCGCCTGCCTTACTGCTTATGAGCTGGCTTTGTTTGAGGATCAGATCCACAGTAAAGGGCTTAAAGTTTGCCTCGCTGATTTCCATTCCTGTATAAGCACACAGTCAATGAGAGAACGTGAACATATCCCTTTACACCCAGGGTTAATCCTTCACATCTGGATTGAATACACTAACATAACACAGCATGCTTTTGTTAATTTGGTAACACTTTATTTTACAGTGTCCACCGAAATTCACGTCACGCGCACTGTATGCTTACCCTCACGTACGCGTAAAATGTGAAGTATACTTTGGGCTTAACCTTATAGTAAGTAGATATTATTACTCAGTACTTAGATGTATAATTACACTGTAACAAGGACACCTTAAAAGGAAGTGTAATTTATTATTTCAATTACAGTGACAACAATACAAGAAAGGTTGCATGTTTAATTTCTATTATAAGACTATTTCAATGATTAAGCATCATCAGCAAGTGTCTGGAAAGATTTGTAACACGTAAACAATGGCAAGGTCGTGGATTTGATTCCCAGGGAATGCATGAATTAAGAACAGATTTATAGCTTGAGTGTAATGTAAGTCACTTCAGTTTTATATCATATCGACTTTATATCATGCAATTCTGACTTTATATCACATAATTTTGACTTTATATCACACAATTCTGACTTTATATCACATAAATCTGACTTTATATCTCTCAATTCTGACTTTACATCACATAATTCTGATTTTATAACTCGCAATTCTGACTTTATATCATGCAATTTTGACTTTATATCACAATTCTGACTTTATATCTCACAATTCTGACTTTATATCTCACAATTATGACTTTATATCACATAATTATGACTTTATATCACATAATTATGACTTTATATCACATAATCCTGACTTTATATCTCACAATTATGACTTTATATCACATAATTCTGACTTTATATCACATAATTATGACTTTATATCTCAATTCTGACTTTACATCACATAATTCTGACTTTATAACTCGCAATTCTGACTTTATATCTCACAATTCTAACTTTATATCACATAATTCTGACTTTATATCTCGCAACTCTGACTTTATATCACATAATTCTGACTTTATAACTCGCAATTCTGACTTTATATTACATAATTCTGACTTTATATCATGCAATTCTGACTTTATATCACATAAATCTGACTTTATATCTCACAATTCTGACTTTATATCACATAATTCTGACTTTATATCACATAATTCTGACTTTATATCTCTCAATTCTGACTTTACATCACATAATTCTGACTTTATAACTCGCAATTCTGACTTTATATCATGCAATTCTGACTTTATATCTCACAATTCTGACTTTATATCACATAATTCTGACTTTATATCTCGCAACTCTGACTTTATATCACATAATTCTGACTTTATAACTCGCAATTCTGACTTTATATCATGCAATTCTGACTTTATATCTCACAATTCTAACTTTATATCACATAATTCTGACTTTATATCTCGCAACTCTGACTTTATATCACATAATTCTGACTTTATAACTCACAATTCTGACTTTATATTACATAATTCTGACTTTATATCATGCAATTCTGACTTTATATCACATAAATCTGACTTTATATCTCACAATTATGACTTTATATCACATAATTCTGACTTTATATCACATAATTCTGACTTTATATCTCTCAATTCTGACTTTACATCACATAATTCTGACTTTATAACTCGCAATTCTGACTTTATATCATGCAATTCTGACTTTATATCTCACAATTCTGACTTTATATCACATAATTCTGACTTTATATCTCGCAACTCTGACTTTATATCACATAATTCTGACTTTATAACTCGCAATTCTGACTTTATATCATGCAATTCTGACTTTATATCTCACAATTCTGACTTTATATCTCGCAACTCTGACTTTATATCACATAATTCTGACTTTATAACTCGCAATTCTGACTTTATATCATCAATTCTGACTTTATATCTCACAATCTGACTTTATATCACATAAATCTGACTTTATATCACATAATTCTGACTTTATAACTCGCAATTCTGACTTTATATCTCACAATTCTGACTTTATATCACATAAATCTGACTTTACATCTCACAATTCTGACTTTATATCACACAATTCTGACTTTATATCTCACAGTTATGACTTTATATCACATAATTCTGACTTTATATCACATAATTCTGACTTTATATCACATAAATCTGACTTTATATCTCACAATTCTGACTTTATATCACATAATTCTGACTTTATATCACATAATTCTGACTTTATATCTCTCAATTCTGACTTTACATCACATAATTCTGACTTTATAACTCGCAATTCTGACTTTATATCATGCAATTCTGACTTTGGTAACACTTTATAATAACTGCACACTATGAAGCATTAGTTAAGCATTAGTTAATAGTTATTTCATCACTTATAAAGCATTATAGACATTAGTAAGTAGTTTATAAATACAGCTATAATTGCTTTATTCTTGATTTATAAGCATATCATAATGTGTTTAATAATTGTATTTTCAATTTTTAATAATCAATTTATCATTTCTAAATTAAGACTTTTTATAAACCAGTTATTTAGGAGTTGTCAGTAGTTCATTTAGTAATTGTAAGTAAATGATTAATAAACTATTTAAACATTCATTTATACATCTTATTATTTAGACACATTTATATTACTTAGTGTGTTAGTAAATGTTTTATTAACACAATGCCTATGAATTCTGATTATTCAGGTAGTTATAAACATTTAGAAGTAGTCATAATTTTTTGTGAGCTCATCTAAAGTGACTTTATATTTGTAAAGCTTTTATAATGAGATTTAAAGGTTCAGTGACTTCTGCATGCTGTTCTCTAATGTTTTAAAGTTAGTACCGAGGTAGTTTTGACACTAGGAATATGTTAATAAAGCATTTATTAACACACTGAGTAACTTTATATGTCTAAATAATAAGATGCATAAATGTACATTTATTTTTATTAATCATTTACTTACACTTTCTAAAATGACTTTAACCACTACAACTCTAAATTACTGGTTTGTGAATAATGTAATACAATTAGAAATGATAAATTGATCTTTAAAGTATGAAAATACAATTATTAAACATAATTCTTATAAATCAAGACAAAGCATTTATATGTATTTATAAATGGCACATGTCTAATTATAAATGATGAATTAACTTTATATCTCAATTCTGCGTGAGTTATTCTAAAGTGTTACCCTGACTTATATCTCACAATTCTGACTTTATATCACATAATTCTGACTTTATATCTCGCAACTCTGACTTTATATCACATAATTCTGACTTTATAACTCGCAATTCTGACTTTATATCATGCAATTCTGACTTTATATCTCACAATTCTAACTTTATATCACATAATTCTGACTTTATATCTCGCAACTCTGACTTTATATCACATAATTCTGACTTTATAACTCACAATTCTGACTTTATATTACATAATTCTGACTTTATATCATGCATTCTGACTTTATATCACATAAATCTGACTTTATATCTCACAATTATGACTTTATCATAATTCTGACTTTATATCACATAATTCTGACTTTATATCTCTCAATTCTGACTTTACATCACATAATTCTGACTTTATAACTCGCAATTCTGACTTTATATCATGCAATTCTGACTTTATATCTCACAATTCTGACTTTATATCACATAATTCTGACTTTATATCTCGCAACTCTGACTTTATATCACATAATTCTGACTTTATAACTCGCAATTCTGACTTTATATCATGCAATTCTGACTTTATATCTCACAATTCTGACTTTATATCACATAAATCTGACTTTATATCACATAATTCTGACTTTATAACTCGCAATTCTGACTTTATATCTCACAATTCTGACTTTATATCACATAAATCTGACTTTACATCTCACAATTCTGACTTTATATCACACAATTCTGACTTTATATCTCACAGTTATGACTTTATATCACATAATTCTGACTTTATATCACATAATTCTGACTTTATATCTCACAACTCTGACTTTATATCATGCAATTCTGACTTTACATACATAATTCTGACTTTATAACTCGCAATTCTGACTTTATATCTCACATTCTAACTTTATATCACATAATTCTGACTTTATATCTCGCAACTCTGACTTTATATCACATAATTCTGACTTTATAACTCGCAATTCTGACTTTATATCATGCAATTCTGACTTTATATCTCACAATTCTAACTTTATATCACATAATTCTGACTTTATATCTCGCAACTCTGACTTTATATCACATAATTCTGACTTTATAACTCACAATTCTGACTTTATATTACATAATTCTGACTTTATATCATGCAATTCTGACTTTATATCACATAAATCTGACTTTATATCTCACAATTATGACTTTATATCACATAATTCTGACTTTATATCACATAATTCTGACTTTATATCTCTCAATTCTGACTTTACATCACATAATTCTGACTTTATAACTCGCAATTCTGACTTTATATCATGCAATTCTGACTTTATATCTCACAATTCTGACTTTATATCACATAATTCTGACTTTATATCTCGCAACTCTGACTTTATATCACATAATTCTGACTTTATACCTCGCAATTCTGACTTTATATCATGCAATTCTGACTTTATATCTCACAATTCTGACTTTATATCACATAAATCTGACTTTATATCACATAATTCTGACTTTATAACTCGCAATTCTGACTTTATATCTCACAATTCTGACTTTATATCACATAAATCTGACTTTACATCTCACAATTCTGACTTTATATCACACAATTCTGACTTTATATCTCACAGTTATGACTTTATATCACATAATTCTGACTTTATATCACATAATTCTGACTTTATATCTCACAACTCTGACTTTATATCATGCAATTCTGACTTTACATCACATAATTCTGACTTTATAACTCGCAATTCTGACTTTATATCTCACAATTCTAACTTTATATCACATAATTCTGACTTTATATCTCGCAACTCTGACTTTATATCACATAATTCTGACTTTATAACTCGCAATTCTGACTTTATATTACATAATTCTGACTTTATATCATGCAATTCTGACTTTATATCACATAAATCTGACTTTATATCTCACAATTATGACTTTATATCACATAATTCTGACTTTATATCACACAATTCTGACTTTATATCAAATAAATCTGACTTTATATCTCTCAATTCTGACTTTACATCACATAATTCTGACTTTATAACTCGCAATTCTGACTTTATATCATGCAATTTTGACTTTATATCTCACAATTCTGACTTTATATCTCACAATTATGACTTTATATCACATAATCCTGACTTTATATCTCACAATTATGACTTTATATCACATAATTCTGACTTTATATCACATAATTATGACTTTATATCACATAATTCTGACTTTATATCATGCAATTCTGACTTTACATCACATAATTCTGACTTTATAACTCGCAATTCTGACTTTATATCTCACAATTCTAACTTTATATCACATAATTCTGACTTTATATCTCGCAACTCTGACTTTATATCACATAATTCTGACTTTATAACTCGCAATTCTGACTTTATATCATGCAATTCTGACTTTACATCACATAATTCTGACTTTATAACTCGCAATTCTGACTTTATATCTCACAATTCTAACTTTATATCACATAATTCTGACTTTATATCTCGCAACTCTGACTTTATATCACATAATTCTGACTTTATAACTCGCAATTCTGACTTTATATTACATAATTCTGACTTTATATCATGCAATTCTGACTTTATATCACATAAATCTGACTTTATATCTCACAATTATGACTTTATATCACATAATTCTGACTTTATATCACACAATTCTGACTTTATATCAAATAAATCTGACTTTATATCTCTCAATTCTGACTTTACATCACATAATTCTGACTTTATAACTCGCAATTCTGACTTTATATCATGCAATTTTGACTTTATATCTCACAATTCTGACTTTATATCTCACAATTATGACTTTATATCACATAATCCTGACTTTATATCTCACAATTATGACTTTATATCACATAATTCTGACTTTATATCACATAATTATGACTTTATATCACATAATTCTGACTTTATATCTCAATTCTGACTTTACATCACATAATTCTGACTTTATAACTCGCAATTCTGACTTTATATCTCACAATTCTAACTTTATATCACATAATTCTGACTTTATATCACATAATTCTGACTTTATATCTCGCAACTCTGACTTTATATCACACAATTCTGACTTTATATCAAATAAATCTGACTTTATATCTCTCAATTCTGACTTTACATACATAATTCTGACTTTATAACTCGCAATTCTGACTTTATATCTCACAATTCTAACTTTATATCACATAATTCTGACTTTATATCACATAATTCTGACTTTAACTCGCAACTGACTTTATATCACATTCTGACTTTATATCAAATAAATCTGACTTTATATCTCTCAATTCTGACTTTACATCACATAATTCTGACTTTATAACTCGCAATTCTGACTTTATATCTGCAATTTTGACTTTATATCTCACAATTCTGACTTTATATCTCACAATTATGACTTTATATCACATAATCCTGACTTTATATCTCACAATTATGACTTTATATCACATAATTCTGACTTTATATCACATAATCTGATATCACATAATTCTTTATATCTCTCAATTCTGACTTTACATCACATAATTCTGACTTTATATCGCAATTCACTTTATATTGCAATTCTGACTTTATATCTCACAATTCTGACTTTATATCACATAATTCTGACTTTATATCACTCTGATTTATATCACATAATTCTGACTTTATATCGCAATTCTGACTTTAATCATCAATTCTGACTTTATATCTCACAACTCTGACTTTATATCACATAATTCTGACTTTATATCACATAATTCTGACTTTATATCTCACAGTTATGACTTTATATCACATAATTCTGACTTTATATCTCACAATTCTGACTTTATATCTCACAATTCTGACTTTATATCACATAATTCTGACTTTATATCACATAATTCTGACTTTATATCTCACAACTCTGACTTTATATCACATAATTCTGACTTTATATCATGCAATTCTGACTTTATATCTCACAATTCTGACTTTATATCACATAATTCTGTCTTTATATCACATAATTCTGACTTTATATCACATAATTCTGACTTTATATCTCACAACTCTGACTTTATATCACATAATTCTGACTTTATATCATGCAATTCTGACTTTATATCACATAATTCTGACTTTATAACTCGCAATTCTGACTTTATATCTCACAACTCTGACTTTATATCTCACAACTCCGACTTTATATCTCACAATTCTGACTTTATATCACATAAATCTGACTTTATATCTCACAATTTTGACTTTATATCACACAATTCTGACTTTATATCACATAATTCTGACTTTATATCTCACAACTCTGACTTTATATCACATAATTCTGACTTTATATCACATAATTCTGACTTTATATCACACAATTCTGACTTTATAATTCTTAATAACACAATAATCAGCAAAACAATAATGCATGTCCTTAAAAAATAATCAATATTATGAACAAATCTGTTTGTTCGTACTGTGTTCGGATAGTTTGGGTGAACATCATTGGTCATCGTCCGCCAAACTTGCAGTAATAATACTTTGGTACAGTGTAAGAAACGGTATATGTGCGGTTGCAATACAATGATGATTGACAGATGAATAAATAAACCTTTTTCAAAAGCCTGATGATCATATTTGATACTCTAGAAAATGATTTCTGGATAATCAAATGTACCTCAGTTGAAATATTACTAAGAAAATCAAAGTTAATCTTACGTTTACTTCATAAAAATCAGTAAAAAGGCTTTTACTTGCTATCAACTATCAATCAGACGACAGAAGGTTGTGTGTGTCAGGTTTATCAGCAAATGTTTTGATCGGGTTGATCATAAATTATGAAACAGTTGGCTTTAGAGTGTTAAGATTTATTAATGGTGAAAAAACACCTTCTGCATGACAGAAGAAGTGAGCTTCTTCCTGTAGGGCAATTAATGTAAACCTGATATGAATTTGATGACTTCCCATGATTCTTTCTCAAGAAGAAAATACAAAGCCCTGAAGTTAGTCCTTGACTCAGAAATAATGAGTTCACCAACAGCAATTTTGGCGCAGAAGTTTTGGATTGCTTTCTTCCGGCACAGATGAAGTTGAGATGGAGAGAGTCTATGAATCAGTGATGTATTTTTTCACGTCCCGTGATTTAATATCTGGGTCATGGCTTTCGACTTCAGGTAATACTTAATGATGTCTAGTACTAAACTCATTAAATGACTGGTCTTTGATGTACATTTCACAGTATTCCTGCAAAACTGAGTTTAGCAGTAATTACTGCTATGGATTATGAATCATAATTAAATGCACGATCGTGGTGAGGTGTGGTATGGAATTTTGACGTGCTGAATCCCTGCGGCACGGCTGGAGGTTGGAAAGCGGCAAATTAAAGGTCTCAGGCAATCTGTGGTTCTCCAGCAGCCTCGGGAATCCATTCCATCCAGTGATGCGGTGCGGATAGCCGAGTGTGATGAAGCAGGTTTCGCCGGGCCGGCTGCGAGCGCTCGTGCCCGAGGTGAGGGTTCAACCTGCTTTCTGCCACTTGTTGAAGCGGGTTTGACTGATTGGACTCACGGTTTTAATATATCATGACTCAATGGTTCTTGTGAGATCAATGTGTGCGACGTCTCTTTGTTTCTGCCTTATCTTTTCCCCATTGAAACCCACGAGCATTCGCTCTTGATCTTGACCCACATAAAATCCCCTTTGTCACAAGTTTCAGATGAGCGCCTTTGGCAGCAGCCAATTTAAAGTGTGAATTGAACCTAAGAAATGAAGGAAAGTTTTATGTACATTACACACACCAGTCAGTTGTGCATATACAGTATATTCATCTGAAGTCACAGTGAGATTTAGACTAGAGATTTACAGCAACATGACTTTATTAGTATTCAAAGGTATTGAAGCTTGTTTTCACCACTGTATAAAAAGTAAAAAAAATTGTGACTTTATATCTCGCAATTCAGACTTTATAACTCGCAATTCAGACTTTATATCTCGCAATTCTGACTTTGTATCTCGCAATTCAGACTTTATAACTCGCAATTCAGACTTTATAACTCGCAATTCAGACTTTATATCTCGCAATTCTGACTTTGTATCTCGCAATTCAGACTTTATAACTCGCAATTCAGACTTTATAACTCGCAATTCAGACTTTATAACTCGCAATTGTGACTTTATATCACACAATTCTGACTTTATATCTCACAACTCTGACTTTATATCTCGCAATTCTGACTTTATATCACACAATTCTGACTTTATATCACACAATTCTGACTTTATAACTCGCAATTCTGACTATATATCTCGCAATTCTGACTTTATAACTCACAATTTTGACTTTATATCTCGCAATTCAGACTTTATGTCTCACAACTCTGACTTTATATCTCGCAATTCTGACTTTATAACTCACAATTCTGACTTTATATCTCGCAATTCTGACTTTATAACTCGCAATTCTGACTTTATATCTCGCAATTCTGACTTTATATCACACAATTCTGACTTTATATCACACAATTCTGACTTTATATCTCACAACTCTGACTTTATATCTCGCAATTCTGACTTTATATCACACAATTCTGACTTTATATCTCACAACTCTGACTTTATAACTCACAATTCTGACTTTATATCTCGCAATTCTGACTTTATATCTCACAACTCTGACTTTATAACTCACAATTCTGACTTTATATCTCGCAATTCTGACTTTATATCTCACAACTCTGACTTTATAACTCGCAATTCTGACTTTATAACTCGCAATTCTGACTTTATATCTCGCAATTCTGACTTTGTATCTCGCAATTCAGACTTTATAACTCGCAATTCAGACTTTATAACTCGCATTTGTGACTTTATAACTCGTAATTCTGACTTTGTATCTCGCAATTCTGACTTTGTAACTCGCAATTCTGACTTTATATCTCACAATTCTGACTTTATATCTCGTAATTCTGACTTTATATCTCGCAATTCTGACTTTATATCACACAATTCTGACTTTATATCACACAATTCTGACTTTATATCACACAATTCTGACTTTATAACTCGCAATTCTGACTATATATCTCGCAATTCTGACTTTATAACTCACAATTCTGACTTTATATCAATTCTGACTTTAATTCTGACTTTATATCTCGCACTCTTTATAACTCGCAATTCTGACTTTATATCTCGCAATTCTGACTTTATATCACACAATTCTGACTTTATATCACACAATTCTGACTTTATATCTCACAACTCTGACTTTATATCTCGCAATTCTGACTTTATATCTCGCAATTCTGACTTTATATCTCGCAATTCTGACTTTATATCACACAATTCTGACTTTATATCACACAATTCTGACTTTATATCTCACAACTCTGACTTTATATCTCACAACTCTGACTTTATATATCTCGCAATTCTGACTTTATATCTCTTTATAACTCACAATTCTTTATATCTCGCAATTCAGACTTTATATCTCGCAATTCTTTATAACTTTGTATCTTGCAATTCTGACTTTATAACTCGCAATTCAGACTTTATATCTCGCAATTCTGACTTTATATCTCACAATTCTGACTTTATAACTCGCAATTCAGACTTTACAACTATTGTGACTTTATAACGTAATTCACTTTGTATTCGCAATTCTGACTTTATCGCATCTCACAATTCTGACAATTATAACTGAATTCAGACTTTATAACTCGCAATTCAGACTTTATAACTCGCAATTCTGACTTTATATCTCACAATTCTGACTTTATAACTCGCAATTCTGACTTTATTTCTCGCAATTAAAGATAAAAAGTCACAATTACCTTCTTTACTTTTTATTCAGTGGCGGAAACAAGCTTCCATAGGATGGGGAGAGTAAATGCTAACATGAAATGCTTTTTGAGCAAGATGAAAAAGGAGGAATGTTTATTGTTGTTTTTTTTTGGGGGGGTTAGAAGTTCCTGATATGGTTTTGTTTTGGGGTTTCCATTATGGTGATGAATGGAGCTTGTGCTTCGGTTGAGGACAGAGAGATTGCTGCAAGTTCCTTTATTCAAAAAACAACAGTGTGCGAATGTCAGTGCAGAAAACCAGCCTTTTCTTTTTCACACGCAATCTCAAATGTTCAGGCGATTTCAGTTCCAACCACTCTTGAGAGGATATACAAAAAAAATATGCCATTGTTTAAAAGTTTAGGGTCTGTAAGTTTTTTTTTTTTAAAGAAATTAATACTTTTATTCAGCAAGGACTCATTAAACTGATTAATAGTGACAGTAAGTCATTTATAATGTTACAAAATATTCTATTTCAAATAAATGCTGTTCTTTTGAACTATTCATCAAAGAATCCTGAAAAATAAAATATATCGCAGTTTCCACAAAAATATGACTGTTTTCAACATTGATAATAATCATAAATGTTTCTTGAGCATCAAATCATCATATTAGAATGATTTCTGAAGGATCATGTGACACTGAAGACTGGAGTAATGATGCTGAAAATTCAGCTTTGATCACAGGAATAAATTACTATATATTCACATAGAAAACAGCTGTTTTACATTGCAATAATTTTTCATATTGCTCATTCCAGCTTTGAATTTGAGATCATGTCTAAAGTGTTTTGTCTCTCTTCTTCTCTCGTCTGATCAGTCTTCAGGTGTCTCTGCCGCTCTCCATCCGTCCGATCCTCCGACTGTCACTGATAACATGCATTATTTATCTGCTCTGCCCAGTCCTTCATCCAGGATGACTTACATGGAGTGTGTGTTTGCCAGGGACTAACAGGGAGGTTTTCAACCCTCTTATTCATGAGTGTGGTTGTCATCACAGTGCAGAATAATAATTTCATTGTGTGTATCAACATTCAGTCCGTGCAAAACAGAGAGAGAGAAAGGCAAACACAAACAAGTTTATAGCTCATTTCATAAAGAGGTTGATCAAACAGATTTACAGCATCTGATTTGCATATTTTTGTGAATCATGTTTTCGCAGCCTTTACAATCAGGTGTTGTACATTAGTTATTGCATTAACAAATGTTAACAAATGAGAGCTGTTGATGAAACGTGAGTGTTAAAGTCAGTTTGCTCAATGATCTTCACAGAACTGATTATTTCTCACCAGCAGCTTGAATGGACTGTCAAAGAACGCTGGCGATTTACCACATCAGACTTCAGCCCAGATATGTCAGTCTGACTTACTGCCTTTTGTAGCAAAGGTCTCTTTTGAAAATGAGTTCCTGACACGATTGAACTAAGACGTTTCTGAAGTAGCCTGCTGTTGAAATAAGACACATACTGGCAAAATGTACAGTGCAAATGCACTGAAAGTTGCTGTGGATGAAAGTCATTTATGTATTAAAACTCCCTTTGATGTTTTTGAAAAATGTGGTTCAGCATCATGCACAAAATAAATAAATAAAAAGAATAAATATAGCTGCGAGCAGCAATTATTGGGGTTCAAGCACTTTAAGGCCTTTAAGCACATGCGTAAAAAGGTATTATGTTTTAATTAGCAAGCCTGTAACCTTCTCGATCATAGATGGAAAAGACCATTTACAACAAATACAGGCAATTTACCATAGAAAACATATGGTTTTTAAAGCTTTTTGACATTTATCAAGATTGACCAAAAAAAGGACTAGTTTGCCAAAGTTGGTTTTTGAAATAAGACAAATGATTTGATGGACAGCGGCGGTCCTAGAGGCAAAGTTGCTCAGAATGAGGAGTTCTACCATGTGGTACGAATGTCATGGGCATGTGCGAATAATCATGTGATACACAATCTTTTACTCACAGCTTTATTTTGAAGTCAAACAGACCCGGCGAGTTTCGTTCCGATCGGCCTCTGTTAACCTTGTCTGATAGCTGCTCAAACTTCATTGGCCAATGGCGGACATGTTTTTTGAGATACGCCAATGTCCTCACAGACAATCATGGCATCTTGGACAAAGACACTGCATGCCAATTTTCAAGTCAATCGGACTAACGTTGAAGTAGTTATAGCCGTTTTCATTTTTTTTTTTCTGTTATAGCGCCACCAAGTGGCAAGTCACTGCGTCCTTTTTCACGAGACCACAGAATGAGCTCTTACATAGATGTACCAATTTTGGTGAAAATATCTCATTCCGTTCACAAGTTATAGCCATTTACAGTTTTTTTTCAATTGCTAACAAGCGTTTACAAGTACTTTTTCTAAACTCTTAACACAGAAACACACCTACATCACACAATTAACCAAATAGTTCATTTTCTGCCCAAAACCATATTTTGTTATATAAACACAAACTCCACATTTCAAAAAGCTAAAAAAAATTTTCAACACATACTAACTCTATCAAAACACAGCAAACCTGTTCTGTCAAAACATAGCACTAGTTTTCTATCCAACATGAACATATAGTCAATCAAAGCGCAATGACTGTCAAAATACTAACAGATGATGGCATTATGAAAACTGCATTACTGTCATGTTTCAGTTCTACCTGCAGACAATATGAAATCCGTAGTTTTTAAAGTTCAGTTTCCTTTTACTGCAGTAAAAGCATAATGCACGTAAGCCATTCTACATGTTTGGTTGAGAGTTGAGAGCAACAGAAGAGAGTCATTATTTTATAGAATGTGCAGTAGAAAAAGAGAAGAAGACAAAAGTAATTGCTCAGGGCAGATACTGGTTAAATGGGTCCCCATGCAGAACTTCAGTGTCCCCTTTTGGTTGAAATCTCTTTCTGAGGTTGGGTGTGGTGTTGACGTTGCCCCCATAGAGGGTGGGATGGTGTCCCCTAGGTATAGTGCCCTACGCAGACCACATATTTTGTAAATATGGAACAGTGGCAGTGGAATCGTTGTAGTATGAAGCTTTTACTGAAATGAAAACATGAAATTGCTGCCATTGATCAACAACAAATCCAACATACATGGTCTTTGGTTATTATGGAAGCTTTTTTCCATCACAGAATAAAAAAGCATAAAAGGTGAATTTTTTTATCAAAAATATTTTTTTATTTTGCAATTGTGAGTTTACATCTCACAATTCACTTTTTTTTTCTCAGAATTGTGAGATATAATCTAGGAATTGAGAGAAAAAAGTCAGAATTGTGAGATAAAAAGTCACAATTTCCTTTTTTTTATTTTCAGAAATAAGCTTTCATAGGTTCATCATGTTTAAGGGGGAAAACCATAGAGATGCACAATCCAGCACACATTCTTCCTCCTCTCCCATACCTCTTCTTCTCCCTTGTCCTGATCCAACTTCTCCTTTCCTCCTTCATCTATTCCTCTCCCTCACCCAGATATTATTTTCTCTCTGCTCCTCTGTGTTGTTCTTCATCCACACTGAACAAATCCAATTCAAAGAGTCCTATTTTACTGTGTATGTCCATGTAATGAAAATAAATTCAACACCTGACTATGCCTCCAACTGAGACTGGAATCTGCTATTACTAAATATTTAAGTGATCTGCCAAATAAAAATGCCTATCAATTGTTTCAGTATTTGATTTATATTTTTTCCAGTACTGTTGTTGTTGCAAAAGTACAGGTTTTATTCTATATTTAATGATTGGAACATTGGATCTTCATTTCTGACTTGCTGTGTTTAAGCATTTGCAAATAAGATGAGAAAGATCCATGATTTTGGTATGGGGTTATCTTATATGAAAATAAAATGTAAGCATTTTAGAAACGTGTTAATTGATTGCATTCTGTGTGAAAACAACATGAATTGTGTTAATGGTATGGTTCTGCTAAATGTGTTTAGAGTTTTGAAAATGTGACTACAGATTGAACAAAAGTATGTTAGCAATTGAAAAAAAAACTGTAAATAAATGTGGCTCCACCCACTTCAAGCGTTTTGGCGGCCCTTAGAGACCATGAATCAAAATTTCAACATTTTTTGATAATTATTGACAATCAGACTCCAGAGAATCTTTCTGCACTGGTTTGGTTCCGTTCGGGCCAAAAACCTAAGACTAGTTCACAAAAGTAGGTTTTTCAAAAAATACAAAATACCTAGAAATTTCACGAGCAATTCCAACGACGAACGACGAGCGATTCCGAGGCATGCAGTTTGTAAATTGTGAAATATTTCTATGTGAGTATGTGGTAAAGTGTAATTTATTCCTGTGATCAAAGATGGATTTTCAGCATCATATGATGATTTGCTGCTCAAGAAACATTTATGATTATTATCAATGTTGAAAACAGCTTTAGATTTGTGTGGAAACTGCGATGAATTTTTTGATGAAAAAAAGCATTTATTTAAATTTGTAACTTATTTACATGAATATAATGTTTAAAATCCTCTCTCTGGTGTTCTGATGGATCATCGCACACATGCGTTTCCTGAGCGTCCCAGCGATTTTTATTACATTCAGCAATTCAATGTACCTTGATATAGCAAAGTCCTTTCATTCCCACTGGGATAATATCCGTGAAGTGATTGGGAAGTCTGTTCCGCCACCTGAGGCCCACTGTAAGCTTTGAGCGGAGCAAACTTTGCTTTAAAAACAAACGCACGTCCTCGTGCTTCTCTGCTGTGACTCATAAATCATATTCAGATTAGTAACCTTAAGCTATTTGGCATCTGCGATGGTATAAAATCCAAGCTTAAATTCAGTTTCACCGCATTCTCCGAGGCCATCTTGTAATTGTAACTCGCCATTCCTAAGATTGATAAATGACATACTTATTGTAATGAGCTTCTATGATAGCGGGACATAATAATGAGCTCCATTGCTTGCTGTGAAGGAGACACAACTATAGGAGCACGAAGAGTCTCCGTTATTGTCAAAGTTAACGAGTAAATAATGCACTTGTGCCTTTAGGGGACTCAGTTAATCAGAGCTTCAGCACAGATATGCAATTACACAATACGGATTTTCTGATGGAAATTCACTTCCCAACCAGTCATCTGAGAACCCTTATTGTTTTGTTATGGTACACACACTCAGTCTCTCCGCTCTTGTTGTGACCTTGAAGTAAACGGAAGGACGTTTTAGACGCATTATTAAGCGGCAGCATCATCTCATCAGCTGGACGTCGTGGGCATGAAGGACGCTGTAGACTTTCTGACCTCCACCTCGTCTTTCTAGACAGAGGAGTGTGTGTGTACAGTGTGTGTGTGTGTGTGCTGAAAACAATCTCTGGCCGACAATTAAAGACACAGTTGCTGCAAATGCGGTTCTGCTCTGTCTGCATTCCCAGAAGCATTCAAAAAAGGGCTAAAAGATTTTTTTTTGAAGATTCATGGAAAAGTAGGTTCTGTTATCTCACAGAAATCTGTCATCCAGCTTTCTCATTCCTCAGAGATGTTTACTTGCTGTGAAAACACACGTACAGCAAACAAACCTGGTGGAGACTGCGGAAACAAACACTGGAAGAAAATTACACGTAATTCAACTTTACTTAAAGGAATCGTTCAACCTAATATGGAACCTAGCATTTGGATTGTTTTAACCCAGCAATTGGGTTGTTTTAACCCAGTGATTGGGTTGTTTTAACCCAATGATTGGGTTGTTTTAACTCAGCGATTGAATTGTTTTAACCCAGTGATTGGGTTATTTTAACCCAATGATTGGGTTGTTTTAACCCAGCGATTGGGTTATTTTAACCCAGCGAATGGGTTGTTTTAACCCAGTGATTGGGTTGTTTTAACCCAACGATTGGGTTGTTTTAACTCAGCGATTGAATTGTTTTAACCCAGTGATTGGGTTATTTTTAACCCAGCGAATGGGTTGTTTTAACCCAGCGATTGGGTTGTTTCACTCAGCGATTGGGTTGTTTTAACCCAGCGAATGGGTTGTTTCACCCAGCGATTGGGTAGTTTTAACCCAGCGAATGGGTTGTTTCACCCAGCGATTGGGTTGTTTTAACCCAGCAAATGGGATGTTTCACCCAGCGATTGGGTTTTTTGACCCAGCGAATGGGTTGTCTTAACCCAGCGAATGGGTTGTTTCACCCAGCGATTGGGTTTTTTTCACCCAGCGATTGCATTGTTTTCACTCAGCGATTGGGTTGTTTTAACCCAGCGATTGGGTTGTTTCACCCAGCGATTGGGTTGTTTTAACCCAGCGACTGGGTTTTTTTGACCCAGCGATTGGGTTGTTTTAACCCAGCGACTGGGTTTTTTTGACCCAGCGATTGGGTTGTTTTAACCCAGCGAATGGGTTGTTTCACCCAACGATTGGTTTGTTTTAACCCAGCGATTGGGTTGTTTCACCCAGCGATTGGGTTGTTTCACCCAGCGATTGGGTTGCTTTAACCCAGCGAATTGGTTGTTTCACCCAGCGATTGGGTTGTTTTAACCCAGCAAATGGGTTTTTTCACCCAGCGATTGGGTTGTTTTAACCCAGCGATTGGGTTGATTTCACCCAGCGATTGGGTTTTTTGACCCAGCGATTGGGTTTTTTTGACCCAGCGATTGGGTTGTTTTAACCCAGCGAATGGGTTGTTTCACCCAGCGATTGGTTTGTTTTAACCCAGCGATTGGGTTGTTTCACCCAGCGATTGGGTTGCTTTAACCCAGCGAATTGGTTGTTTCACCCAGCGATTGGGTTGTTTTAACCCAGCAAATGGGTTTTTTCACCCAGCGATTGGGTTGTTTTAACCCAGCGAATGGGTTGTTTCACCCAGCGAATGGGTTGTTTCACCCAGCGATTGGGTTGTTTTAACCCAGCCAATGGATTGTTTCACCCAGCGAATGGGTTGTTTCACCCAGCGATTGGGTTGTTTTAACCCAGCCAATGGGTTGTTTTAACCCAGTGATTGGGTTAAGTGTTTGTCCAACCTGCTGGGTAGTTTTATTTAACTCAACTATTGTTTAAAAATGACTGTATTTCTTGGTCAACATCAACATTTATTAATAAGTTTATTGAATAATTGTTAAGCAATAAACATTTGTTAAATTGCTCATTAATAAATGTTCACCTTTTGATTATTATTGTTGCCTCTAGTAATTATGTGTCTGATTTTTAATTTCCAACATATTTTGGTTCATTTTAAGCCAGACATATAGTCATTTTTAAACAAACATTTGGTCAAACATTTATCCTAATCACTGGGTTTGTCCATTTTCATTTTAACCCAACTTGGGTTGTTTTTAACCCATAATTTTTTACAGTGTAGTAAAGTAAAACCGTTCAGAAGGTTACTGTCCACCATTTTAACATACGATCCTCTGTAAATGGCTAAGCTGCACCTAATTAAGCAAATAACTGTCCCAAAGACACCGTAAATCATGACTGACAGAGAGGTTTACCACTCACTAATGGTCAGTCTCGTTGTATCACTCGCACAGGTCTGTTTTCTTTAAAAATATTGATTCTGACTTCACATGTATACGTATGTGTAATAAACCTTCCCAGCTTTTTCCATGTCTACTCATGATGTCTCCGTAGTGATTTCCCAAGGGTCGGGTAAAGCGTAATCTAACTGGAGCATTCTTCTCGCTGATAGAGTTTGTGCCGCTCTTTCCTGGCCTTTTGCTCTCTAGGCCACAGATAAATCGAACTAATGATGACAACAGAGTTATTTCACTATCATTCAGATACTAAAAGGTTCAGTGACGTTCCATAAAGAACTCTAGGGTTCTTGACTCAATTTTAAAGAACACTTTATGCCAAACGATTGTTTAATACTTTCATGTTCTGTAGTTTTAGTTAACAATAGTAAACACGTAGGCCTATGTCAATTATAAACACAATTTTGTTTCCAGCATGGCAAGCAATTCCACACCAAATCACAAGCCATTTCCTTACTCAAATCTGATATCAAAAATAGTCAGTTCAGGAAGGAACTGAGTGTGGGACACGAAATGACGTTCATCACGAGCCTTCAGTACTGTATCGACACTGAGAACATAAACTGTGATGATGCATCTCTCATGTTGTAAGTTTTCTGTCCTTGGGCGTCAACATGTCGAAGACTTGCGATGCTGACTTTATTCTCCAGAGACCTGCAGTCGACACAAGGCTGTTTCAAATCCTTCAGCACTCTGTCACTAGTATTGATCAGCTGGTCTCATATCCAACACACAGAAATAAATTAGGTCACAAATAAAGCAGTTTGTTTTGCACCGCGTCCTTCATTTTACACGTGATAAAACACCCACAGCTTTACCTGCCATGAGTTTGCAACATTTGCACTTTGAAATGAATTGTATATGGTAGCTAAAATGTTCCTAACAAAAATACATGATTTCATTGTAATCTTCTTGAAGTTATGACATTTTTATGTCCTCCGTAATCAATAATCAGTGATGTGTTACTTAACTCAATTACTTAACTATTAAAGTAACGTATTACTTTTAATTTTACAAATCATTTATTATAGCTTCTCAAATTTGCCCCTATTTGGGTGTGAGCAAAAACACATAATTTTTGTGTGTGTCCCTTTAAATGCAAATGAGCTGCTGCTCCCGCCCCCTTTCCAGAAGAGGGCGGAGCTTTAACATGACAACAACACTCTACTACAACAACTCTTCCTCTTCTCTAAAGCAGCCCAACATGGCCCCGCCCCCTTTGTTGTGTGTTCTCGGGGGCGGGGTTTATGTAAATTTGAGGATTGGTGATGTCACCAACCCGGGAAGAAGCTCGTTGTAGTTCCTACCAGCCGTTTGTTGTAGTCCTTAAACAGAGAATTATGTAAAAGAAAATATCTCTCTTTGCATTGAACTTTGAGTGTCATAACTTTGCAGATGTTGTTACACACTAACTAAAGTTAAAAAAGTCAAATCATAATCAATTTTACCCCTTTAAAGTAAAATTGTGTTTATATTTTCTGTCATAACCATAATATGTGAACATAAAGATGTTTGGGATTTTAGGGGAAAATTTGTCTCCTATTAGTAGCTTGTTACAACAGCAAAATAAAATGGCTACTGCGTTTAATACATGTGTCATGCAAAAACATGACAAAAACCTTGTCAGACTGTGGTGACATTACAGCAGATGGAGATGAAAATCACATCATCCTGAAGTCTCACCTCTTTCATTCATCAATGAGAATGAATGTGGTTTGTCAATAACTTGACATCACAGCATTGCTTTTGTGTCTGTTGACCCATATTGAGACATAGCAACCCAGACAGTTCTGGCAAGGTTCTCTCAAAGTTATGAAGAAACGTTCTTCCAGTAACATTAATAGAACATTTGTTCAGAGTTATCTGGACTTTAATAATGTTCTTAAAAGGTTAGCACAAAAACATTATTTATACATCATTCATGGAAGTTCATCATTGTTATGAATCTTTTGTGTCGAATCATGATTCAGATCGCGTGTCAAACTGCTGAAATCACGTGACTTTGGCACTCCGAACCGCTGATTCGACACGCTGATTCATAACGCTCTGAAACTTCCTGAAGCAGTGTTTTGAAATCGACCATCACTAAATAAGTCGTTATTTTGTTTTTTTGGCGCACCAAAAATATTCTCGTGGCTTTATAATATTAATATTGAACCACTGTACTCACATGAACTGATTTAAATATGTTTTTAGTATATTAATGGATCTTGAGAGAGGAAATGTCATTGCTGGCTATGCAGGTCTCACTAAGCCATCGGATTTCATTAAAAATATCTTAATTTGTGTTCTGAAGATGAATGAAGGTCTAACGGGTGTGGAACGACATGAGGGTGAGTAATTAATGACAGAATTTTCATTTTTGGGTGAACTAACCCTTTAAATAAAGCGAACTCTTTCATTGTTTTGAGTTTTATGAACTTTTCTTTTAATTTAGATGAACTTAAGTTTAACTCAAACTAGGCTGGGCTTTCTATTTCCCAGCATGCTTTGCAAATGGCACTCAAAAGGGAGCGTAAATGCTAAAATTAAGTGTTATATAATGTTTTTTGTGCAAGATTAATGTTAAGTGCTTTATATTGCTGTACTCATTCAGCAAGTGTTATAACATGCTATTGTTAACATTAGCCTTTTCTGATTAGCTTGTTATAGCTAGCTAATTTTACGCCAATAAAAATGTTTAGATTGGGGTTACATGATAATTTTTAAGTTAAATGTATGAGTGTAGGCTACTAAAAACATTTCAAGTTAAGAACAATTAAACTGTATGAGTACAAAATAAAAATCTACTAGTTCTGCTTACTTACCGATCGCCTTAATTTTTTTGAGTTTTGCCAACTTATCAGGTTTACAGTACTGTTTTTATGCGCGTTTTGAAGTATCACATCAGAAATGATGTCAAATTTCAGAGAAAATCCCTTAATTTGCACATTTACGCTAGCTTGAGGTGGTTTTTGACTTGTGCGAAAAAGAGTTATGCGAATAATGGGAGATGGAAACACATTTGCTGAATAAATTCTGACGTGACTAATCGGCTGTTTCCGCTGATGGTGTTTTAGTAGGCAACAGTAAATAGGTTACCATATTTACTGTTGGTTACTATGTTACCAATACCTCCGCCATCTGCTGGAACTTGATGGAAATGCACCTGATTGACTCTTCGCAAAGACCCGCCAGCCTTAGTTACTGTTGCTTTGTCCGACAAGCCACGCCACACACAGTGAAAAATACATCGCAGAGCAAAGAGGATACTGACAACACGTCGACAGACAAGACAGAGCAGGTTACTTATGATATTAAACAAAGTCTCGGCTTTCAAACTGTGTCATTTTTTAAGAAATTCAAACAACTTTAATGTGTCGTGACAGATCGCTGTAGCGCCTCAGCTCAAGCGGCTCGTGAACCGATCATCTCTTCCTACTAGTTAATTTATAGCATCAAATAAACATGAATGAACATCAGAAGGAATGTTGTTTCAAACGCGGAAAGACGTCAATACACACCATTTTTCAAGTTCAAGTCAACCGAGGTTAAAGGATTAGTCCACTTTTAAATAAAATTTCCTGATAATTTACTCACCCCCATGTCATCCAGGATGTTCATGTCTTTCTTTCTTCAGTCGAAAAGAAATGAAGGTTTTTGATGAAAACATTCCAGGATTATTCTCCTTATAGTGGACTTCAATGAGGCCCAAACGGTTGAAGGTCAAAATTACAGTTTCAGTGCAGCTTCAAAGGGCTTTAAACGATACCAGACGAGGAATAAGAGTCTTATCTAGAGAAACCATGGGACATTTTCGAAAAAAATACAACTGCATATGCTTTATAAACATAAATTATCGCCTTGCACATGCATCCGCTTTCCGCATTCTTCAAAAAGCTTACGCTGTATGTCCTACGCCTTCCCTATTCTACTTACGGAACGAACGCAGTGCCAGTTTTGTTTTTTTTCCATAAGCTTTTTGAAGAATGCGGAAAGCGGAAGCATGTGCAAGGCGATAATTTATGTTTATAAAGCATATGCATGTATTTTTTTTCGAAAATGTCCGATGGTTTCTCTAGATAAGACTCTTATTCCTCGTCTGGGATCATGTAGAGCTCTTTGAAGCTGCACTGAAACTAATTTTGACCTTGAAGTCCAGTGAAGTCCACAATATGGAGAATAATCCTGGAGTGTTTTCATCAAAAACCTTAATTTGTTTTTGACTGACGAAAGAAAGACATAAACATCTTGGATGACATGGGGGTGAGTAAATTATCAGGAAAAGATTATTTTTTAATCTTCTAACTCCTTACTGCTTTGTCGGACAAAATGGCGGATTCGGCGTTATGATTGGTTAGATCGCTTGTCAATCAAACTCCCGTGAAGGGTCAATTCGCATTTGTTTGTTTTTTTGCGAACTTTGGAAAGATTTGCTTCATGTTTGAAACCCAGCTGACTAAATGGCGGCTGTAGTAGCCTAAGTGCGAATTTCATTCATAGCTACTACACACAATTTCATATATTTTTTAACTTAAGAGTTTCAAACCAAATGTAGTGTAATGCGATTTCGGACGCAGAACATATTTTTGTTAGCTGAGAAAACGTCCGTGAAACATGCTTTGTAAGAAAATATCATGTTAATTCCAATAATTGATTATATTTAGTTATTCTGGCCTGTTACTTAAATTGTGCACGCAAGGAAATAATGGAGTGTCTTATGAATAATGCTGCAGAGACAAAAGCAAACATTCAGTTCAGTTTCAGCTCTAAAGAGACGTAGGATCCATGCTGATTTACATATTTGACGGGAATGATCTGACTGGCCACCGTGAGCTCGCTGCGTTCATTGTGTCAGGCTGACATCACATGAGAACTGAAGCGCAGTGTGCAGAACTGACTGAGGAGCACGCAGCGCACTGGAGGACTCCACATGACGAACCAGGTTTGAGGGTCGGACGGGACTCACAGCAGCTGGATTTGTGTTCGAATCATGGGCATGGACCGGCGGCGGAGAGCCTCGCTCGCGCTCACCTTGAACTTGCTCGCGCTGATCCTCGCCATATGCGCTCTGACCACCAGCTACTGGTGCGAGGGCAACCGGAAAGTTGTCAAGCCCTTCTGTACCGGACCGGCGACCGTGAAACAGACGCACTGCATTCGGTACAACAGCTCGAACATCAACGACAGTCGGCTGGTTCAGTATATCTGGGAGACCGGCGAGGATAAGTTTGTTCTGAGGAAGTTCCACACCGGCATCTGGTTCTCCTGTGAGCAGAACGTCGACCTTGTCGGTAAGGATGCGGCTTTCATTCCCATCAGAAATCCCTCTTATTAACGCGTTTGAAGCGCGGAAACCTTGTTTTAAGCCTGATTTTAACATCTTTGTTTTCCTTCACTCTAAAAAATGTTGGGTTGAAAATAGACAAACCCAACAATTGGGTTGTTTTAACTCAGCGGCTGGGTTAAATGTTTGAGTTTGAGTATGAGAACCCAAAATATGTTGGAAATTAACATTTATTAATATCTTTAATAAATGAACATAAGTTTAATGAATAATAATTAAACAAACATCTATTAAATTGCTAATAAATGTTCACCTTTTCATTGTTGTTGTCTCTAGTAGTGTCTGATTTTTAATTTTCAACATATTTTGGGTTTATTTTAAGCCAGACATATAGTAATTTTTAAGCATTAGTTGAGTTAAATTAAACTACCCAGCACATTGGGCAAACATTTAACCCAACTGCTGGGTTAAAACAACCCAATCGATGGGTTTGTCCATTTTCATCCCAACTTGTGTTGTTTTTAACCCAGCATTCTTTTTCTTATGTTGTGATGAACTATTTGGCAGGTGATCTTTGTTTTTTTGGGTGGGTTTTGTTTGGCTGTTTCATAGTTCTGTCTATCACAGTTACTGGACCCACTGACCTATTTCTGCGCACATTACTCATTCAGTCAAATACAGCTCCTTGCCTTTGGGAACAGAAATTTTGTGTTTGAATAGTGCGTATTTCTTTTATAATATTTTTTCTTTAAATAGGCCATTTTTTCTTGTGATTTACCTTGTTTGAAATAAATAAATATATACATTTGGTATTTGTTTTATTATTTAAAAGGAGTTATTCTGATTATTAACTGCACGCTGCACAAGTGTCCGGCCACTTTATTAGGTACACCTTGCTAGTTGCAGGTCGGACCCCATTTTGCTTTCAGAACTGCCTTAATTCTTCATGTCACAGATTCATAAGCTGCTGGAAACTTTCCACAGAGATTCTAGTCCATATTGACATGAAAGCATCACTGAGTTGCATGTCCATGATATGAATCTCCCATTCCAGTACATCCAAAAGCGGCTCTATTGGATTGAGATCTGGTGACTGTGGAGTTTAGTGTACTCACTGTCATGATCAAGACACCAGTTTGAGATGATTTGAGCTTTGTGACATCAGATGATGGGCTTACTGTGGTCATAAAGGGATGGACATGGTCAGCAACAATACTCAGGCTGTGGCGTTTAATTGATGCTCTGTTGGTACTTAAGTGTGCCAAGAAAATCTCCTTCACTCCATTACACCAGCAGCAGCCTGAACCACTGATACAAGGCAGGATGGTCCATGCTTTCATGTCATTTACACCAAATTCTGACCCTACCATCCTAATGTCACAGCCGAAATCTAGACCCACGTTTTTCCAACCGTCTATTGTCCAGTTTTGGTGGGCGTGTGTGAATTGTAGCCTCAGCTGACAGGAGCGTCGCCGGTGTGTCTTCTGCTGCTGGAGCTCATCTGCTTCAAGGATGGACGTGTTGTGCGTTCAGAGATGCTTTTCTGCAGACCTCGTTATTTGTGTTACTGTTGCTTTTTTGTCAGCTGAACCAGTCTGGTCATTCTCCTCTGACCTCTGACATCAACAAGGCATTTTTCGCTCACTAAATATTTTCTCCTTTTTTTTGGACCATTCTCTTTGTTTCTTTCTTTCTTTCTTTGAACAACCATGACACGTTCAAAGTCACTAAAATCACCTTTCTTCCTCATTCTGATGCTGAGTTTGAACTTCAGCAGACCGTCTTGATCATCTCTACATGCCTAAATGCACTGAGTTGCTGCCATGTGATTGGCTGATTAGATATTTGTGTTAATGAGCAGGTGAACGGGTGTATCTAATAAAGTGTCCGGTCAGTGTATATTGTACAGTTCATAAATGTGTCATTTAAATTATATAATATTATACTCTAAAAAATGCTGGGTGAAACAACCAGCGATTAAAACAACCCAGAGGTTGGGTTAAATGTTTGACCAATGTGCTGGGCAGTTTTATTTAACTCAACTATTGTTTAAAAATGACTGTATGTCTGGATTAAAATCAAAGTCCCTTTAAGACAAGTCATTTCACTCGGCGACCATCTTTGAAATGCCTCTCGGGCATCCTGGGCATCATGCAGCTCCTATAACTTTGCTGTTTGCCAAGCTTTCAATCAAATTTCATATTTGTAATCACCAATGAAATCTGACAACTGTCATATAATTTTTTTTCCAAACGCTCAAATCATGTCAAAAAACAAAAAAAAACTATTTTGGACCAAGCTAATGCGCATGCATGTGCGTCTCTTTGGAGGTGCGCGTCTGACTGTTTCTATAGAAACCTGTGATTCTAACGGCCGCTGCAGTGACGCGATGACTTTACCAGTCGGCGATTGGCTCTTATTTAGAAGGTGGGACTTATTCCGCCATATTGCGCGTTTCACTTTCTCCCATTCAAAACAATACGAGTGACACATCTTGTGTTATTCTATAGTCTTTGTTAAAATGAACCCAAAATATTTTGGAAATTAAAAATCAGAGACATAATTACTAGAGGAAACAATATTAATCAAAAGGTGAACATGTATTAATAAGCAATTTTATACATGTTTACTGTTTAATTATTATTCATTAAATAATATTCATTAATAAATGTTAATTTCCAACATACTTTGGGTTAAAACAACCCAATCACTGGGTTAAAACTACTGGATCGCTGGATTAAAACAGCCCAATCGCTGGGTTAAAACAACCTAATTACAACAACCCAATCGCTGGGTTAAAACAACCCAATCGCTGGGTTAAAACAACCCAATTACTGGGTTAAAACCACCCAATTGCTGGGTTAAAACAATCCAATCGCTGGGTTAAAACAACCCAATCGCTAGGTTAAAACAACCCAATTACTGGGTTAAAACCACCCAATCGCTGGGTTAAAACAATCCAATCGCTGGGTTAAAACAACCCAATCGCTAGGTTAAAACAACCCAATTACTGGGTTAAAACCACCCAATTGCTGGGTTAAAACAATCCAATCACTGGGTTAAAACAACCCAATCGCTAGGTTAAAACAACCCAATTACTGGGTTAAAACCACCCAATCGCTGGGTTAAAACAATCCAATCGCTGGGTTAAAACAACCCAGTCGCTGGATTAAAACAACCCAATTACTGGGTTAAAACAATCCAATTGCTGGGTTAAAACAATCCAATCGCTGGGTTAAAACAACCCAATCGTGGGTTAAAACAATCCAGTCGTTGGGTTAAAACAATCCAATTGTTTGGTTAAAACAACCCAATCGCTGGTTTAAATCAACTCATTCGCTGGGTTAAATCAACTCATTCGCTGGATTAAAACAACCCAATCGCTGGGTTAAACAACCCAATTGCTGGGTCAAATCAACTTGTTTGCTGGATTAAAACAACCCAATCGCTGGGTTAAATCAACTCATTCGCTGGATTAAAACAACCCAATCGCTGGGTTAACTCATTTGCTGGATTAAAACAACCAAATCGCTGGGTTAAATCAACTCATTTGCTGGATTAAAACAACCCAATCGCTGGGTTAAACAACCCAATTGCTGGGTCAAATCAACTTGTTTGCTGGATTAAAACAACCCAATTGCTGGGTTAAATCAACTCATTCGCTGGATTAAAACAACCCAATCGTTGGGTTAAACAACCCAATTGCTGGGTCAAATCAACTTGTTTGCTGGATTAAAACAACCCAATCACTCGATTAAAACAACCCATTCGCTGGGTTAAATCAACTCATTCACTGGATTAAAACAACCCAATCGCTGGGTTAAACAACCCAATTGCTGGGTCAAATCAACTTGTTTGCTGGATTAAAACAACCCAATCACTGGATTAAAACAACCCATTCGCTGGGTTAAATCAACTCATTTGCTGGATTAAAACAACCCAATCGCTGGGTTAAAACAATCCAATTGCTGGTTAAAACAACCCAATCGCTGGTTTAGAACAATCCAGTCGCTGGTTTAAAACAATCCAATCGCTGGGTTAAAACAACCCAATTACTGGGTTAAAACAACCCATTCGCTGGGTTAAATCAACTCATTCGCTGGAATAAAACAACCCAATCGCTGGGTTAAACAGCCCAATTACTGGGTCAAATCAACTTGTTTGCTGGATTAAAACAACCCAATAACTAGGTTATATCAACCCAATTGTTAGGTTAAAACAACCCATTCGCTGGGTTTGTCCATTTTCAACCCAATTTGGGTTGATTTTAACCCAGCATTTTTCAGAGTGTGATATCAAACTGCTTAATCTATTAAAATATTTTTGTTACTGTGAAATGTGATGCTAACACAATGGAAGACCATGCGATGAGTCTTAAGCAACGGATAATAACATACGGTGTTAATGACACAAACACAAAACATCAGGTAAAACACGTGAGAGTAAAATGCACATATTACATAAAACAAGTATTAAAATCAGCATGAAATGGAAGTTGTTCTAGACTTTTCTTCCCTATTATGATGTATATCAGAGTGAAACTGTTATATAATAATGTCACTTACATCTAACCAGCAGGTTTTTACAGTAACATTTACATTCTCTCTTAAAAAAAAAAGACAAACTTTTTTTTACAGCATCAATATGAATAAAAGGAAAATGAATCAAAAGTTTCAGTTTTGATCTCTCACAGTCCATTAATCTCACACCAGTGTATTCAAACTCTTTTTCCTCTTGCAGGTGAGAAATGCAGAAGCTTCATAAACGTCGCTCCTCCCCATGAGAGAGGTACGTTCTGTCATTCTTAATTATGAACTGTGGGGAATTCAGATTCTGCATGATGTATTAAACAGGGTGTCGTTTGGGTCATTGATGAAAGCCGTTCTCCTGCTGTCGGCTCGTGTCTGGAGGTCCAGTCAGTTTTAATCAAGCCTGTACACCCGCCTCATTCTCATTCATGTGGATATATGACCATGCCAATACGGTTTCACTCGCTCAGCAGGCAGTGCCAGCATCTTTAGCACAATTGTTTCTGAGGATAATTGATAGATACATGATCCAGGCAAAAGATCCATCAGCTATAATGATAATTAATCATGACAATAAGAGCCCGACTTCAGCTCAGTTCAACATTCTGCTCTGAACGCAGAGATAAAGTCTAAATCAGGAGTGAGAAATAATCACCTTTAGGTTTTATATCCCTGGAAATGAAACGCATGTAGTATCCATATAATCATATTCTTGTGGATTATAGTGTCAGTGTTATTGATGAAATTATGATTACTCTGTGTTTAGCTGTGGGGGAAACATGTACAGTCGGTTGATATATGGGTCAATGACAAATAGGAGTGTCCATGATAAAAGAAAAGAAAAATATAATTTAAACGTGTGCCAAGTCCTTATAAAGAATATGCTGTCTAAAAAACATTGGGTTAAAAACAACTCAGTTTGGGTTATTTTCAACCCAAGAGCTGGGTAATATACTGTAGGACAGAACACATGTTGGGTTAAAGTTTATTTAACCCAGCATAATAGGTTTATTCATTTTTACTATAATACTGGCTTATTTTTTTTCCCTTTACTTCATACATGAATTAATGTTTACTGATTAACTTAAATCCTCTAAACTTTTTTTAAATACTCCACACAACACTGGTTTGCATGATAATTCCTTTATTTTTTACTTTATAATTTATACTTTATAATAATTTTACTTTATATTATCATATATTATATTATAGCATATTTTATATCATTTTTAATACATATTTCCTACATTGAAGCTTGTTTAACTAATATTAGAAGTAAAACTGAAACATTTAGAAGTAATTCAAGTGTAATGGACCAGTCTCTGTTTCCACTGTAACGGCGCTGGATCTCGTGCCGGAAATGACTCGCATTCGGCGGGGGAACTGATAACTTCTGACCGCCGCCCGCGTTTCACTCATAGCCGAAAAATGCTGTGACTGACTCCATAACCTGAACCAGGATATGGGTAAAACAAAACTACCCAAACGCTGGGTTGTTACATCCGACCCAGGAGCTGGGTAACACGAAAACTACCCAAATGCTGGGTTGTTACGTCCGACCCAGGATCTGGGTAACACGAAAACTACCCAAATGCTGGGTTGTTACGTCCGACCCAGGATCTGGGTAACATGAAAACTACCCAAACGCCGGGTTGTTACATCCGACCCAGGATCTGGGTAACATAAAAACTACCCAAACGCCGGGTTGTTACATCCGACCCAGGATCTGGGTAACATAAAAACTACCCAAACGCCGGGTTGTTACGTCCGACCCAGGAGCTGGGTAACACGAAAACTACCCAAATGCTGGGTTGTTACGTCCGAACCAGGATCTGGGTAACACGAAAACTACCCAAACGCTGGGTTGTTACGTCCGACCCAGGATCTGGGTAACACGAAAACTACCCAAACGCTGGGTTGTTACGTCCGACCCAGGAGCTGGGTGACACAAAAACTACCCAAACGCTGGGTTGTTACGTCCGACCCAGGAGCTGGGTGACACGAAAACTACCCAAACGCCGGGTTGTTACGTCCGAACCAGGATCTGGGTAACACGAAAACTACCCAAACGCCGGGTTGTTACGTCCGAACCAGGATCTGGGTAACACGAAAACTACCCAAACGCCGGGTTGTTACGTCCGACCCAGGAGCTGGGTAACACGAAAACTACCCAAACGCTGGGTTGTTACGTCCGACCCAGGAGCTGGGTGACACAAAAACTACCCAAACGCTGGGTTGTTACGTCCGACCCAGGATCTGGGTAACACAAAAAAGACCCAAATGCTGGGTTGTTACATGACCCAGGTGGGTACACAAAAACTACCCAAACGCTGGGTTGTTACGTCCGACCCAGGAGCTGGGTGACACAAAAACTACCCAAACGCCGGGTTGTTACGTCCGACCCAGGAGCTGGGTGACACAAAAACTACCCAAACGCTGGGTTGTTACGTCCGACCCAGGAGCTGGGTGACACAAAAACTACCCAAACGCTGGGTTGTTACGTCCGACCCAGGAGCTGGGTGACACAAAAACTACCCAAACGCTGGGTTGTTACGTCCGACCCAGGAGCTGGGTGACACAAAAACTACCCAAACGCTGGGTTGTTACGTCCGACCCAGGATCTGGGTGACACAAAAACTACCCAAACGCTGGGTTGTTACGTCCGACCCAGGAGCTGCGTGACACAAAAACTACCCAAACGCTGGGTTGTTACGTCCGACCCAGGATCTGGGTGACACAAAAACTACCCAAACGCTGGGTTGTTACGTCCGACCCAGGATCTGGGTGACACAAAAACTACCCAAACGCTGGGTTGTTACGTCCGACCCAGGAGCTGGGTGACACAAAAACTACCCAAACGCTGGGCTGTTACGTCCGACCCAGGAGCTGCGTGACACAAAAACTACCCAAACGCCGGGTTGTTACGTCCGACCCAGGAGCTGGGTGACACAAAAACTACCCAAACGCTGGGTTGTTACGTCCGACCCAGGAGCTGCGTGACACAAAAACTACCCAAACGCTGGGTTGTTACGTCCGACCCAGGAGCTGGGTGACACAAAAACTACCCAAACGCTGGGTTGTTACGTCCGACCCAGGAGCTGGGTAACACGAAAACTACCCAAATGCTGGGTTGTTACGTCCGACCCAGGATCTGGTTAAGACAAAAAAGACCAAAACACTGGGAAAATAACCCAAAATAATTGCCCCAAAAGGCTCAACCCAGAACTTGGGTAGAAAAAATAACCCACATGATTTTTTTAGAATATGGTTTCATGTGATTTTATAAAACTTGCCATCTTCCATCTCTATGATGTTATGATGGGGGGTTTTTTCTGCATGTTGGAAGCAGTTATATATATTATATACAAATCTGAAACTGTTTTCAACATTGATAATAATCATAAATGTTTCTTGAGCATCAAATCATCATATTAGAATGATTTCTGAAGGATCATGTGACACTGAAGACTGGAGTAATGATGCTGAAAATTCAGCTTTGATCACAGGAATAAATTACACTTTACTATATATTCACATAGAAAATTATTTACATTGTAAAAATATCTCACTGTTTTTACTGTATTAAATCAAATAAATGAAGCCCCGGTGAGCATAAATAACAAGTATTTCTTTATATTCAGTAATCTGTATTTCTGTCCCTCAGCCTTGTTTTCATTTGTACTTTGTCTGAAACTAGGTAACTGGACACAGATGACAAATTTCATACTTTTGTGTGAATATTTTTGCCATCATCATCATCATCATCCCACCTAAAGTGCATGTAGCATCATGAACATTTCAGGAGAACTCTATGAAATATGTAGATGTATCTGCATGCTTTCAAAACGGAATCCTGCTTTTAAATCTCCGTGTCAAGTTTCCTCATATATAAATATTTCATACGCTCCCCATAAATGAGCCCCAGCGGTTCTGTCAGTCTCCATGAGCGTCTGCAGCGCCGCCTCATCTTAATCAGCGACTCGATCCGCTTCCTAGAGCTCATCCTGATAAAACCAGAGTCTTCCATCCATAATTCCCTCCGGGGCCGTCAGCGACTCCCTCTCTCTCTCTCTCCAATCCTCACAGGTGTCTTGTGGCTCTGCATCGTGGCCGAGTGTCTCTACATCTTACTGCTGGCCACCGGAGGGATCCTCATGTCCATAGAGGTCTGCCATTTCGGAAACGTCATCGATGGACTCAAACTGAATGCCTTTGCAGCCATATTCACAGTCTTGTCAGGTAACTTGTTGATGTTCTGTTGTATATGATCAGCATGTGATATCCTCGGCTCTGCCCTTCAAAGGTCACCTGACTCATTGTGATTAAATCCCACATTCAAGGCATATTGTGTCCAATTTAAAAAACAGGTCAAGCAAATAGCCCGCCTCCATACTAGCTATCTAAAAACATTCACTGGCTGCATTTCCATCCAAAGTTGTGAATTTCACTTGGAATTTGGCATCAAATATTTGCTAATAAAGCAGCGTTTCCGTCCCAAGTGTTCAAGAGAACAAATTCATCACTTCCTTCGAAATTGGCGCAGAATATCAGTAATAAAAATGTTCGTTTCTTCAATCAGGCTCTTTTTCCATCCATCATAAATGAGTTGGTCTCAGAGCGTCAGATGAAACACAATAAACGCTGTCATGTTCTCTTGGTGTTTGGGAACACAATCCTGTGAGACGCTTCTGGAGGAATTAAACCAAATCATTCTGATGACAGACTTTGACTCAGATGTTTCAGAACCACCAAACCAACATTTGAGATGCTGCGATGCGATTGGTCCACTGGTTAGTGCAGTTATCCAATCACAGCCTCTGCTGAGTGTTTTGTTTTGCATCAAGGGATTTATTTTTTCCTGTTTATTTTTTCCTTTGTAGTTTATATGCTCGTTTTCTTACTGGACAAGGAAATTATCTGCCTCATATGTTTTTATGTGCATTTTTAGAGTTTATACGCTCATTGCTGTTTATGTCCAGCATTTGTTTTGTGCATTATCCCAAAATGGATGGAAACAACTAAAGAGATGCAATTATTGGTAGATTTACCCTTTGCTTGTCTTTTGTGGCCAATGCCTTTGCATTTGTGTGTTATCTCAGAGCCCTGACTATTCCCTGGATACATACAAAAACATCCGGCTCAAAATCCCATATAAGCCTCACAGTATTGGGAAGCTCTTGAATGTCATCCAGGCTATTTTTGACAGTTTCACAATTTAAGGGCTTATGGTGACATATGTATCGAAATTTAATCTGCTTAAATCCTGCTCTACTTATATAGCCTATATATAATGTATATATTTCAGCGTAGCAATACTATACATGTACATTGTATTGAGTGGGAGTTGCACAGCCAGAATCCTACCTTTATGTTATTATTATTATTAATATTACAGAATCTTAATATAATATAAAATAATATAATATAAAAAGATGACATATAATAATTATATTATATTATATTATATTATATATATTATATATATATATATTATATTATATTATATTATATTATATTATATTATATTATATTATATTATATTATTATGAAGAATCTATATGAATAGTCAAACTGGTAATATATCACCTTTTAAATATTATTAATACTAATATTATTATTAATACTACTACTAATAATAATAATAATAATAAAAATAATAAAGGTAAGACATTATAATTTTGACATATTATATTATATTATATTATATTATATTATATTATATTATATTATATTATATTATATTATATTATATTATATTATGAAGAATTTATAAGATATTATTATTATAGATCTAAAGGTAAGATATTATAATTTTGACTATTATATTATATTATATTATATTATATTATATTATATTATATTATATTATATTATATTATATTATATTATATTATATTATATTATGAAGAATTTATAAGATATTATTATTATAGATCTAAAGGTAATATATTATAATTTTGACATATTATATTATATTATATTATATTATATCACATTATATTCTATTATATTCTATTATATATATTATTATATTATATTATATTATATTATATTATATTATATTATATTATATTATATTATGAAGAATCTATATGAATAGTCAAACTGGTAATATATCACCTATTAATACTAATATTATTATTAATACTACTACTAATAATAATAATAATAAAAATGATAAAGGTAAGACATTATAATTTTGACATATTATATTATATTATATTAATATTATATTATATTATATTATATTATATTATATTATATTATATTATATTATATTATATTATATATATTATATATATTATGAAGAATTTATAAGATATTATTATTATAGATCTAGAGGTAAGATATTATAATTTTGACATATTATATTATATTATATTATATTATATTATATTATATTATATTATATTATATTACATTATATTATATTATATTATATTATATTATATTATATTATATTATGAAGAATCTATATGAATAGTCAAACTGGTAATATATCACCTTTTAAATATTATTAATACTACTACTAATAATAATAATAATAAAAATGATAAAGGTAAGACATTATAATTTTGACATATTATATTATATTACATTATATTATATTATATTATATTATATTATATTATATTATATTATATTATATTATATTATATTATATTATATTATATTATATTATATTATAAAGAATCTATATGATCAGTCAAACTGGTAATATCTCATCTTTAAATATTATTATTATTATTATTATTATTATTATTATTAATACTACCACTACTACTACTGCTGCTGCTACTACTAATAATAATATAAATAATAAAGGTAAGACATTTTAATTTAGACTATTATATTATATTATATTATATTATATAATGAAGAATCTATAAGATATTATTATTATTATAGATCTAAAGGTAATATATTATAATTTTGACATATTACATTATTATATTTTATATTATATTATGTAGTCAAAGTGATAATAATATCTTTGTAATATTATCTTACCTTTTGCACACTTGAGACTGACTCATGACATCATCACACATCTGTACTGAAACGAGGCTTTGATCCGTCAAACGCTCCATCAGCGAGTGAGTTTGCTCAGAGACCTTCTGTGCTCACGTTAGAGTTTTATTATTGCATAATGAGGGATGAACTTATGACTTACTGCCATGTCTTTGTTGAGCTTCGTGAGAGAATGGGTTCATGAAAGCCGTGCATCATGGGAAGGGAGCTAAACCTCAATTAGCTCCTGTCTTCATCTGACACAATCAGCAGACGAGAGCAGCGCTCGGCTGTATTCTGAACACACTCAGCAGCGTTCAGATGCATTCATGCATGATGTATATTGAAAAGTTTTGCATTTAATTAGCTTAGTCGCATAGCTAATTATGTTTTGTGAATCTAATAACCCATTGCCAAAACTCCAAAGTACTTTAATGCCCGATAAACATTTTGTATGTTCCTAAAGTTCACCCAAAAATGACCTGCATGACTTTCTTTCTCATGTAGAATATTTGATGTTCTCCAAAAAGGAGAAAAAGCACCATAAACGTACCATTAACAAGCAGTTTTATGGCAAGTAATATAGTTTAGTATGAGGGAAAAGACTGAAATTTAAATCAGCTCACTGGTTTTCAAGTGCCTCGTACCCAAATGCAATGTGGCAGGATTGAATATCCAGAAGGGCAAATAATGTCTCTTCAATTCTCTTGAGAATCTATTTAGTGTTATAAATTCATCCTGAAGGAATCAGTCACATACTCTGCTCTATTTGTGCTGAAATATGAAGGGTTGTTGTGGTGAACGTGGGCTGCACTGTCCTGGGATTTTGCTGATTCATGAAATAATGCAGTTAACAAGTGAATTACTATTATCATTCACATTCACTGTGCGTGTGTGTGTGTGTTTATGATGATGTCTGCATGCAGGCGGCTCACGGTAGTTGTCATGGAGACATAAGGGTTATCGGTCAGATGCTCTCAGACACGCGCATGACTGGATTTAGTCGGACATGATACTATAAGAGCCACAAATTGAGTCTCTGTGATCCCTTTTTTTCCCCACTGGATTCTCTGATTCACCTTTATTCAGTGTGTTTGCAGCAGCTCAGTATGCACACTTAGTAGGCTGTAAATAATGTGAGGTTTACCTCTGTCCTTGCTGTTTTTGGAGAGGTGACTTTGATTGTCCTGACATTTTGGCGGTGTGGATTATGTCCAGTTTGCCATCTGGTCAGAGCGTTTAGACTGCTTTGACTCCATTAAGCAGGATCCTGACCTGTGAAACTGCTTCACATTCATTCGGAAATATTCCGGACTGTGTCCTTTGATTGACATTGAGAGTAACATACTGTATGTTTCCAGCAGTCCCCATGGGGGAAATGGATTAATAAATATACTAAATGATGTTTTATTAAAAATGTAAAAATGCAGACAGTTTTCTGTGATGGTAGGGGAGAGAATAAACGATTTGTACAGTATAAAAACCATTATGCCTATGGAGAGTCCCCATGGTGTGTGTGTGTGTGTCAGCTTTAAACACACTCTTTAATGAACATGTTATTTCAGCTTTACACAACACTAGCAGGTGCAGAAACAGTTATGAAATTTGCTTAGACAATCCATTTTAGTAGAACTGGGTGAACCTTTTCATGATAATACCCCTATTTTTATCCTGACAGTTCCTCAAGATATATATGGAAGCTTGTTTCCGCCACTGAATAAAAAATAAAAAAGGTAATTTTGAGTTTATTGTCATGCAATAGGCTATACGCACGGTTACTTCCTGGTTGTTGTTAAGCCAGCTCGGGCGTTTCCGGTGAACTGTTCATTCTGTAGTCGCTGTACATCGACACAAAACCATCAATGGTTGACTTTTTAATGTTGTATTCATATTTTAATGCAGTTATCACATTTACCTAATTTGCCAATAAACCAGTTTTATTGATTGCGAATAAAGACGAAGCTATTGGGATCGTTTAAAAACGCTGTCTGTAATTAGACAAGCACATGCATTATTTTCTCCAGCACTTCAAATGTTATTTTTAATGTGATGAACACAAACATTACTTGTTCATCCTTCTGAGATTGTCCCCATTGTAAAACCGAACGTTTAAAAATGTAGGAAATTCAACATTTGATAGAAAACACTTATTTAAAAATAAAAAAGACAATAATTACCACTTTAACCAGCAGGTGGCGGCAAAGTAGCATTTATTTGTGCATTTCCTCTAATCGTTTTTCACTTCGTTTTTGACTAAATATTAAATGTTATAAAATGACTAGGTTTAAAAACACATTTTGTCAATGTGAAGTATGAAATACTCAGAAAATCTGATGAAAAGCAATAACTTTTCTTGAGCGCCGCTCTCTCTTTATAATCACAGCAGCTGTCAGTCAGAGCAGCTCAAGATCAATGATTTCAGCACACTTTATTCAATTAATCTAACTAAAGCACACAATAAATATTAAATTTTTGAAGCTTTTTTTTACATAAAAGTGTGAAAACTGATGGTCGAATTGAATTTAGCCAAGGAGGAACACTGAGGTACGTCTTTATTTATTTATTTTTTATGCCGTCTTACGTTTGAATAACTAAATTATTGCTATGCCTGACTATTTAAGTGACTATATTCTGATTATAAACTAAGTATTACACTACTGATGCTCAACACACCAGCACATGACTCTCACCGGAAGTTTTCCAGCTGGATTATATTATTGCGGAAGCTCTAAAGAACGCTCATATAGTCCATTATGAGAAAAAAAGTCAAAACTGCGAGATAAAAAGTTGCAATTACCTTGTTTTATTCAGTGGCAGAAACAAGCTTCCATATATATATTCTCTGTAAACAATATATCCATATATTATCTTAAACAATTTTGCTGCTCAAGTGAATCTTTTTTGTTTTAACAATGTATTATTGAAAAAAAAATACAGTAACACTTTACAATAAGGTTCATTAATGAACTGCACTTCTACAGCATTTATTAATCTTTGTTCATGTTAATTTCAACATTTACTAATACATTATTACTCTCTTAATAACATGAAAATAACTGTATTTTCATTAACTAACGTTAACGTAGATTAGTAAATACAGTAACAAATGTATTGCTCATGGTTAGTTCATGTTAGATTAACTAATGTTTAACTAATGAACCTTATTGTAAAGAGTTACCAAAAATACTGATATGATACAATTATAATTATTCTAATACTCTATTACATATTCTATTAAAATTTGTGATCATACACAGGATTTTGAAATTAATTATTTAACGAGACACTAGTTAATGTAGTCCATTGATATGAACTCATACAAACTACATTAAATAATGAATTACGAAATGCCCTTTAGATCAGTGTTGGATGTGAGTGTGTGTTATTATCACAGCTCAGCACTGACTCCTGCTGGTGAGAGAGGGAACAGTCTGTAACTGTGTTTGCTCTGCTCTCTCTCACAGGTCTTCTCGGTATGGTTGCACACATGATGTTCACAACAGCGTTCCAGCTGACCGTGAGTCTGGGTCCTGAGGACTGGAAACCACAGAACTGGGACTACAGCTGGTCTTATATGTGCGTTCACTCATGCTCTCTGATGTCTAGGTTTAGTAAGTGCAAGGATGAAATACATGCAATGTGCATGCAATAGTCTCAAAAACACGGCTTGAAATCACTGGTGTTTCTGACATCACAAACTACCTTGTAACCAATCACAACAATGTGTGGGCGGGCTTTAGCATATCATTAACTATGACCGATCTGAAGCAAGGGGGTCTCAAGCGAAGGTTATCCCAGAATATTTTTCAGTTGATATGAAGTGTAGATTTAGCAATATAGCAGGTGTATGATGTATATTACGATGTTATGATCTATATGCCTTTCTCTAAGGTGTTCAAAGTGTTTCTGAGGATAGAAACAGGAACGGGAACATTGTTTGTATAACATTAGCAACACATTATTATTGGCTGTTTGATAATGTACTAAAGCAAAAGGCTAATCATATTAATTACCGTTATGTGTCCGACGTTGTAAAGAGCGATACGTTGTGCAGCGTTTACCTCAGTAACTTGTGCGAGTGAGTGGAGGCGGGGCTATTTTAAGGCATTTCACAGGAAAAAATTTTAAATATGTATTATTGGTGATCAAAGATGAGTTTTAAGGGATAAAATTATTGACTACAGGGGGACTTTAAATAAGACAGATATAATATTAAACACTAAAATATTATATAATAAAAGTTAAGACTAATATAATAATACTTTAATAATAATAGTATAATAATATAATAATACTTACTCAATTTATATTTATATTGATTAACTTGACCAAATAAATCATAGATTCTTATTAACTATTTAAATTTCACATAAATAAAAATGTACTCAATACTTGGTTAATGGACATTAAGTTAAATAAGTCTAAATATAATATAATATAATATAATATATCTTTTTCAGAGAAACTTGTTTTGTGACTTCTTGACATATTTTGTGTCCAAACATTTAACATAAAATCTTTCCCTTTAACTCTTTAATATGAACTTTATTTATTGAATCATTTTACACATGGTAAATTGCAGCTTCAAGAAGAAAATTTTGACTTAGAAATAAAAAAATCGAGTTGAAATTCACATTGCAAGAACCGGCTTCCAAAGGTTCTCGTACATGTTCTAAGAACATCTTCTCATTAAGTTAACAAAACGTTACTTTTGAATCTTCTCTGAACATTCCGAAACAAGTAGCAACAAAAAACATTAGATGAAAACATTTCAGAAAAAATGTTCCACAAACAATGAATAATGTTTTTTTGTTTTAACGAACAAGATAACTTTGAACAAATGTTCTATTAATGTTACTGGAAGAACGTTTGTTCATAACTTTGAGAGAACCTTGCCAGAACGTTCCATGTTAGTGTCTGTATTACTTCCAAGATGCATGGGTATTTTTAATAATCCATCTTTGAAGATGCCTCGTTGTTTAATATCTTATTAAAATGCTGATCTGAATCCCTGTCGACGGTTTTTTCCGCAGCTTGGCTTGGAGCTCGTTCACCGCCTGCATGGCGTCGTCCGTCACCACCATAAACAGATACACAAAGACTATTCTGGAGTTCAAACACAAGCGAAAGAACATCGAGAAGAACCTGAAGATCAAGCAGAAGCTGCTGGACCTGGACTCTCCAGACCAGGTGTGGGACATGTACATCAGCTCCGTCCCCAGCACAGCCGAGGAGTTTCTGGACCTGTCCGCATCCGGACGCAAGCTCTCCTCCAGCTCCGTCTTCCTGGACCTCAATGATCTGCCGGCTCCAGCACAGGGAGAAGAGTACTGCTGAAGACCGGCTCGCATTCACACCACGGCTTTAAGCTTTGATTCGAGGCGTTTCAAGGTTTCATAACTGTGGCATAATGTTGCGTTTTTGTTGTGCTGTTGTTTGAAGGTGACGCTGTGAGTTTTAGTTTATTAATGTGCTGACAATGTGTGCGTAAAACATATTCTGGAACCGGAACTGGGATGAATGAACCTTTTTCCTCAATCTTAGAGAATATAATGTGACACAAGCCAATTTTGTTAATCTAAACACTGAAATCGCATTAGAAACATGCATTAACATTGCAAAAAAATTCTCAATATTTCTGTCTTGTTTTTCAGTACAAATATCAAAACATTCTTAAATCAAGGAGATGCATTTACTGGAGAAGCAAAATGACTGAAGATATTAAAGGTGAAATCAACTTTTCCTGCTTTTGATATATAAGAGGTCATCATACTGTAAGAATATCCTGTAAGTTTCAGAACTGAAAACGTCCTTGTTAGTCCAATAAAAGCTTTTATTGACACCAGACCCAGTGAATGACTGATCCTGGAATGTGTCTATAGATAGATGAAACTCCGCCTCCACAGAAGAAATCAACGCCTACTTAATTTGGGCCCCGCCCACTGGTGTGTTAGTGAGATGAGGAGGAGAGAAGAGCGATACAGGACTAAAATAACATTACCTTTCAAAGGATCCTAATGCAGGAATATGATTATTTATTTTCAACAATGTGAATGTCTCAGTTGAGCTTTATTTATTTGTATTCGGTTCATTTCACTGTGGATTCTTTGCTAAATCAATCGCATTTCAGCTTGACAGTAATGCAACAACATGTCAGTAACTGTGTTCATTCTAATGCCTGATCTGATATTAATGATTCATGAACAGTCAGATGATCTTTGTCTGTGTGTCAGTAAATCAATCCAGTGACTAAACGCTCAACTTCAACTTAATTCTCTTAGTAGGATGAAAATAATCTGTTATTTAAACTGTGATTAAATTATATATAGAAAACGATCAAAGAACGCTCCCTTTACAATCGCTGGAGCTGTCAATCAAACAGAGTTCTGGACTCGTGCCTAAACTCCCATTTTATTCGACAAATCTCTTAGTTACATCGAGTTTGCACTGTTAGTTATGATGAAAGCATTCGTCAGTGTGCAGAAATTGAGTTTCAATGACGAGATAACTGCTTTCATGTCTGTGATCGGCTACAATGTTCATCACTGCAACCTTGCATGCTGCGATCTAAATGTAATGCTATAATCAACACTTTTCACAATTAGTGAACCTTAAGAGCTGTAATTTCGAGAGAGTAATAGCTATTTCATATGCAAAGATATCAGCCAATCACAGCAGTGGGCGTTTACACTGAAGTCTCACAGAAGACACGCCCCTTAAAACTGAGTGTTCAAATCAGAGGCTAAAATCGGGGTAGCAAAAATGCCTTTTATTTCTAAATTATGACAATTTTTGATGTAAAAAGCAAACTAACATTATAAGTGCACCCCAGGAAACATTATAAAACAATAAAACAACACAGTTCATGACCACTTACTGAAAAATGTGTCAAAATAAAGTGAGTTTTGTTTTCCCTGTGAGTTTTTCTGACTCCACTGGTAGATATTTGTTCTCGTTTTAAACTCAAACACTTCATTTTGACACATTTTTCACACTTAATATCTTCAGTCATTTTGCTTCTCCAGTAAATGTATCTTGATTTAAGAATGTTTTGATATTTGCGCTGGAAAACGAGGCAAAAACTAAAAATAATTTTTTGCAGTATTTTCTGTATTTTCAGCCACATTGATTCAGTAGAAACGTGTTCTACATTTTGTGAAACTGTCTGCTGCTGTATTTGCCCTCTGTGCTGTATTAAGAAGTCATTACCGAATCGATCCTGAGGTTCTGTATCTTTTCTCCATGTCAGTTCTAATGAGACACAAATTACATTGCTGAGTGCCTTTGTTTGTGCTATTGATCCCTGTTCTTTAACCGTAGCATGCAAAAGTCCTGGAACAGTTTGATCATCAACATATCTATAATAATCTCAATACATATTAAATTATTTTTGTCTATTTTGTTAACTAATTTGCTTTTAATCAATCATTTTGCATTCAGTCAAATGCAAAGAACTGTAAGAATGTCACTGTGAAGAGAAAAAGTAGAATTCCAGCAAATGTTTGGGATAAAAGTACAAAGAACTGATTTTACCGTAGGAAAACATGATCCATGAGGTTACTTGAATCCTTCATCACCTCTTTAGGCTTTGTATATTTAATCTCATTTAAATCCATAAGAATAAATAATGTAACAATTGTCTTTGCACTGCCAAAATGAACTGTTTACATTTTATGTGCAATAATGAATGACATATACATGATTCATATAGTTTTTTACAGTAATGTAAAGCATAGACTGTACTGTGTTGTAGACTAATGGTGTTAATTGCATGTCAGATTGTAAGTTTAATTTGATATTTGGCAATTGCTGTATTTGTTTGGTTGGTTATTTTCACTTCATTGGTTTCCTTCGACTTTATGTTGATGAAATGTACAGTATATTAAGTTAAGTATTTTACTAAAGCGGCCAGGCATAGAGTAATAGCACTGAACAATGCATTATAATAAAAAGAACCTTTATAACCTGAAATGATCAGTTTATTTTCTGCATAGAAACACTTTGTTGTTTTTGCCAGAGGGTGGCGCTACAGACACGTTCTGTGGAGGAACTGAACCCACTGACAGAATAATGCACTGCTATATTTGGAGGAAAATGATTTCTTGGAAATCCAAAATCTAAATCACACTAATTGAAGCGCTTATTCAGCGGGTGATTTGATTAACTTAATCAAACTAAACAATGTATCAACAACTGTGGTTAATAAAACAAAATGCATTTGAATTATAATTAATATGACAACGTAATTTACTCCTTTTGTAAGCCATGGCTTGTCGGACATAGCAACAGTAACTAAGGGGGGCGGGTCTTTGCGAAGGGTCAATTAATGACAGAATTTTCATTTTTGGGTGAACTAACCCTTTAAATCAAAAGTGACAGTAAATACATTTATAATGTAACAAAAGATTCTGTTTCAAGTAAATTCTATTCTTCAAAGAATCCTGAAAAATAAAATGTATCACAGTTTCCACAAAAATATGAAGCTGTTTTCAGCACTGATAATAATCATAAATGTTTCTTGAGCATCAAATCATCATATTAGAATGATTTCTGAAGGATCATGTGACACTGAAGACTGGAGTAATGATGCTGAAAATTCAGCTTTGATTCACAGGAATAAATTACACTTTTCTATATATTCACATAGAAAACAGCTGCTTTACATTATAATAATATTTCACAGATTTAACTGTATTTTTGATCAAATAAATGCAGCTTTGGTGAGCAGAAGAGACTCTTTAAAAACAGTAAATAATTAAAAATGCATAATTATTCCACACTTTTAAACGGTTGTGTATCTTTTGCTTTTCTGGAAATAAATTTCAGCTTAAAGCACCGTGAAGGTATTTTCTTGTCATGAAACAATGAATCATTTTATTCAAGAGATATCAACAAATAATCACAAAGACAAAATGGTAAAGAAATATATTATTTTTGCATTAGCATATCTTAAAATGTATCCAATTTTTGGGATTAAACAGAACAAAAAACAATTACACAGGAACTCAAAACAGTTTATTTGATTTCTAGTGGGCTGCATTTCAGACTAGTGCAAAATCATGCATGCAGAGGGAAAATTCAAAAGGACTGGCCTCATCTGCATATTGTCTACATTTGAACCAATTATCTGATCCATCGGATACAGAATGTGATTGTAGACCAGCCTTTACACAGATGTGCTACAATCTGTTCAGTGTAAATACTCCAACAATGACAAATCATGTCTAATGCTACACAGTTAACTCTTTTTGATATGGATGATCGATCAAACATGATTGAAGCTGTTGTTTGACTCGGCAACATAAAAAAGACATCAAAATGGCAAGAGCAGAAAAGTGCTACTTCAACCAATGATTTAAGGTCATTGCTATCAGTTCTCTCAAACTGAGCCACACCGACGGACGGTATGAAAGACTATTCTGACCCGAAGTGCTCAGGTCTCTGTTTACTGGATCTGGCAGACGCATTGATTTGAACAGCTATGGAGCCATCGACAAACCTAAGATATCGTGTTTCGCTTCGATCACGATTCGCCTGCCAACATTGACCAAATAGGCACACAGATGTCCGCGAAAGTTCATTGCCATCCGAAGTTCATGCCTGCCATTTGGTAGAACTTCAGGTTGTGTGGCTGGTAGAATTCCCTCAGTTTCTGAATGACCTCTGGGTCGATTTTAGGATGCGTTCTGCCTTTGGTTTTGCCCAGACAGTGGGGTTTGCTACTGCCTTCTGGCTTTTTGAGGCAAGGGAAGCCCTTAGTCTTGTTGAAGTAGAAGTGTTTATCTGTGATGATCCTCTGCAGGCCGAGGAAGTCCTGCACGCGACCCAACTCACCCGCCGGGTCGCTGATCAGTCTCTCTCCATGGACAAAATGGATCTGCGAGAGCGGGAAGTAGGCCAGCCATCGCTCCAGGTGCCTGGCGTACAGGCCGATGTACAGCGGGCTCCAGAGCGAGTCGATCTGTCCCGCCGATCGGTTCTTGAACGTCAGGCTCTCGAAGCTGGGAATGTCAGGGGTCTTTGAGATGATCTGGGTGTAGTCTGAAATGGCGCGGGTGATGGGGTCTCGCACCACCACGATCAGCTTGATGTCCCGCGACATGGCGTGGATGCGGCTCGGCGTCTCTGGGGTGACGAAGTATCTGGGCGTCTTCTCCATCACGATTTGCCCGTTAAGGGCTTTGGGCATCATGCTCCTAAAAGACAAGAGGAACAGCAGGGATACTTGATTATAGAGCTGCACGATTATTTGTTAAAATATTGCAATCTCAATTCAAACACACACAAGTCCAATCAAGGCGAACATTCAGATCTGTGTTCTGATCCAGAGAGAGCCATTGTCATGAACAGATTGAAACATCTTCACAAACAGTCTTTTTAACCACACAGAATCATTATTTCTGTCTTACAATCACTCAAATTATCACAGAAGTACTGGGATAAAAGTTTATAGCCTATCACCTTTTAAACGCAACTTGACGCTTTAAATAAAGATTGTATCAATTACATGGTTACACCAGTAGGTGGCGACAAGTGACTGTTAAAAATGTATTTGTCACTGAATCATTCATTCAAGAGATTTGTTCAAAAAAGCTGATTCATCCAGTAATGAAACAAGTGAAGTCTTCATGAGTGAGTCAGTGAATCATTCTTCATGAGTGAGTCAGTGAATCATTCTTTCAAGAGATTTGTTTAAAAACGCTGATTCATCTAGTAATGAATCAAGTGAAGTCTTCATGAGTGAGTCAGCAAACCATTCTTTCAAGAGATTCGTTCAAAAATGTTGATTCATCTAGTAAAGAATCAAGTGAAGTCTTCATGAGTGAGTTAGTGAATCATTCTTCATGATTAAGTCATCAAATCATTTATTCAAGAGATTCATTCAAAAATGCTGATTCATCCAGCTCTGAAACAAGTGAAGTCTTTATGAGTGAGTCAACAAAACATTCTTTCAAGAGATTTGTTAAAAAACGATGATTCATCTAGTAATGAATCAAGTGAAGTCTTCATGAGTGAGTCAGTAAATCATTTTTCATGAGTGAGTCAGCGAATCATTCTTTCAAGAGATTTGTTCAAAAACGCTGATTCATCTAGTAATGAAACAAGTGAAGTCTTTTAGTGTTTTCGAAACGGGATATATCGACCTCCGAAGGGCACTTCGGAGTGAAAACAATCATGGCCACCATATTGAAGGCTCCAAACCGAAGTGCTCAAAACTGGCCACTTCAGAGGGCTCTTTGGAATGAAGGATTTTGAAGGGTAAAACTGATGGACACTTTGGGCCCCCATGATCCTTTGCACAGGGAAACCATTAAAATTAGTTTGTTCAGCAGGGTTAATGGTAACAACACTAATGAACATACAGTAAGGTAAAAATATGGTGGACTCTTGGCAAACGAAATGAATACATTAGGCCAATAAAACAAACAAATAATTTTATTAAATATGCATGACAAAATGTGCATGAGAACAAAGTAATAATTTAGAACTACATGGCATGAATTATGCATAGGCAAAATATATCCATTTAAAACCAATTGCTTATGAAGTAATATCCACTGGCCTTAGTGCAATAAACCAAAAATAAACCCCTACACCCTTCATCCCTTCGACGGCTCTCACTCCAGAGGGTAAACCCTTTGAAGGGATTATGGCATAGGGATGAGCCGGAATGAATCGTTCATTAAAGAGATTTGTTCAAAAACACTGATTCATCCAGTTATGAAGCAAGTGAAGTCTTTATGAGTGAGTCATTGAATCTTTCATTCAAGAGATTTGTTCAAAAAAACACTAATTCATCCAGTAATGAAACATGTGAAGTCATTATGAGTGAGTCATCAAATAATTCATTCAAGAGATTCATTCAAAAAAAAAAAAATGCTGATTCATCCAGTAATGGAACAAGTGAAGTCTTTATGAGTGAGTCATTGAATCATTCATTCAAGAGATTCGTTCAAAAACGCTGATTCATCCAGTAATGAAACATGTGAAGTCATTATGAGTGAGTCATCGAATCATTCATTCAAGAGATTCGCTCAAAAAAAATGCTGATTCATCCAGTAATGAAACCAGTGAAGTCTTTATGAGTGAGTCATTGAATCATACATTCAAGAGATTTGTTCAAAAACACTGATTCATCCAGTAATGAAACAAGTAAAGTCTTTATGAGTGAGTCATTGAATCATTCATTCAAGAGATTTGTTCAAAAACACTGATTCATCCAGTAATGAAACCAGTGAAGTCTTTATGAGTGAGTCATTGAATCATACATTCAAGAGATTTGTTCAAAAACACTGATTCATCCAGTAATGAAACAAGTGAAGTCTTTGAGTGAGTCATTGAATCATTCATTCAAGAGATTCGTTCAAAAACGCTGATTCATCCAGTAATGAAACAAGTGAAGTCTTTATGAGTGAGTCGTTGAATCATACATTCAAGAGATTTGTTCAAAAACACTGATTCATCCAGTAATGAAACAAGTGAAGTCTTTATGAGTGAGTCATTGAATCATTCATTCAAGAGATTCGTTCATCCAAAACGTGAAGTCTGATTCATCCAGTAATGAAACAAGTGAAGTCTTTATGAGTGAGTCGTTGAATCATACATTCAAGAGATTTGTTCAAAAACACTGATTCATCCAGTAATGAAACAAGTGAAGTCTTTATGAGTGAGTCATTGAGTGAGTAAGTCTCATACTGAGACTACATAAAGAACATAGACAAACGATATATTGTCATAATTTGGGTTTATTGGATTCTTGTTTCATCTGTCAAAGTAGTCAAAGCTGCAGTCAAACAGTCGAAACGTTTTCTGTAAGATGTATGAATAGAAACATGCTATAATTTACAAGAGGAAGTTCCTCAATTATGACACAGCAGCGCCCCCTGTCTATCCCGGAGGAATGACACATGTTATCAGAGAGAATTTCACAGCTGAAATTAAAACAATTCTTAAATGAAACAGAATAACAGTTCAAATTTGAAATTGTCACTTAAGACATCTAAATACCATGGTTATAATTGTTAACTAAAACTAAAACCATACAAAAATATTTTCATTACTTGAAATAAAACTATTAAAACTTTAACTACATTTAAAATGAAAACAGAAAATATGAAAATAAAGCCTCTCACCAGTTCTTGATCACTTAAACATAAAATAAAAGTTGTGACATCTTCTGTGGGGTCTAAATGTAAAATTTTAACAAAAACTATGCTACTACTGCTAAACACTTTTGCTCATTTGGACCTGTAATCTGATTACCGACACAGAAGAGTTAGGAAAGTCATCAAGTAAAGTAGACTCTCTTTTCTTTCCCTACCCCCATCAATCTTGCGTTTACACAAATCCGTTTTACTGAAGGCCTGGACTGCGACTGCCAGCACAGTATTGATCATCCCGGCGCACCTGAGCTAATGAGGTGACGTGCTTTCTGTCCCGGAGCAGATCGGCCCGGCCACACGCTCCACTGTGTCTCTTATTGGCTGTAAATGAGGAGTCAGGCGGCTCCGAATGTGTATCAGTAATGCAGATGTGCAGCCGGCATCAATCACGCCGGGTTACATGGAAAAACAAATGGAATGCATGCGTGTCTTTCTCAGTGTTGGCAGATGGGACTCGTTTGTTTTAAGTGGTTCATCGGCCCACCGACTTTAATGGTCCACCTGCACCCCACCTGCCTTTACAACACGAGCACATCTAATGTCTGTTTGAGGGACGGCAAGAACAAACCTATCAGGCTTGGAGAGGCTAAATAGATTCTAACAATAAAAATGCAAAATGCCAGAACAGAGCAGCGGTCAAACACATGACAAAATGAATAGCAAAGAATGAGTTAAAATCAGTTAAAGGGGACATATCATGAAAATCTGACTTTTTCAAAGCGCGAGCTGTTGAAGCTCCGCCCTCTTCTTGAAAGGGGGCGGGAGCAGCAGCTCATTTGCATTTAAAGGGACACACACAAAAACGGCGTGTTTTTGCTCACACCCAAATAGGGGCAACTTTGACAAGCTATAATAAATGATATGCGGTTGATCTGCTAAGCTTTCTCCTTGTGTTCATTGTCTGGATTGATTAAAGGCTGTTCTTGTTTGCTACTCTATTGTTGCGGGAGTTTCTGCATCCACCCGAGACAGTAGTACTGGGAAACACACTGCATATGATTAAGGAGATGACAGAGACTTGCTGTCCGTCATGCTGTTCAGATGATGTCACACTGAGAACAAGCCATATGATGCCTCTAGTGTCCTTCGCAGGAGACTCAGATTGCTGTGCCAGCTCGTATCGATACAGCGGCAATGCCAATCCCATACCTCCCTGCATTGTCAATGACTTCATCTGAGAAAGCACTTAGCCTAAAGACTTCCCTGTTTACCTCTGCCTATTATGGGGCCAGCAAGTCTATTAGGTCCCGCCATTAATTATTCACTCGCTTCAAGTGATGCGAGCGGTTCGTTTACTTGCGTGTCCCGCAGAGATTTTGTCCTCCTGCTAATGCAAGGATTTCTGATGTCCACTGGCTATTCAACTTTTACGGGATACAGAGGAATGTGTTCAATAACACTGAATATGGGTCAATATTTTTTTTTGTCTATTTAAAAACAGATTAAAAATGCAATTCATATAAACATGTCAAGGTGATACAACATCCTAATGATGTGGCTCGTTAAAAGAATGAAATGCTTTGAAAGAAACCTTATTAAGTAGTTTGGCACCTTTTATTATTATTTCATGGAGAGAAAAAAATGACCAAAACTGCACAATAAATATTTGAAAAACAAATGATGTGTCTCGGTCTCTTAAAATATCAGATAACATGATGTTTTATGACGACAAGGAAAGGTTAGTTCAGAATCAGATTGTAAAATGTCGTCATGTGGTCAAAAACAACGATATTTACACTAAAAAATACTGGGTTAAAACAACCCAAGTTGAGTTGAAAATGGACAAACCCAGCAATAGGGTTGTTTTAACCCAGCGATTGGGTTGTTTTAATCCAGTGATTGGGTTGATTTAATACAGTGATTTGTTTTAACCCAGCGATTGGGTTGTTTTAACCCAGTGATTGGGTTGTTTTAACCCAGCAAATGGATTGTTTTAATCCAGTGATTGGGTTGATTTAATACAGTGATTTGTTTTAACCCAGCGATTGGGTTGTTTTAACCCAGCGATTGGGGTGTTTTAACCCAGCGAATGGATTGTTTTAACCCAGCGATTGGGTTGATTTAATACAGTGATTTGTTTTAACCCAGCGATTGGGTTGTTTTAACCCAGCGATTGGGGTGTTTTAACCCAGCAAATGGATTGTTTTAATCCAGTGATTGGGTTGATTTAATACAGTGATTTGTTTTAACCCAGCGATTGGGTTGTTTAACCCAGCGATTGGGGTTTTTTAACCCAGCGAATGGATTGTTTTAACCCAGCGATTGGGTTGTGTTAACCCAGCGATTGGGTTGTGTTAACCCAGCGATTGGGCTGATTTAATACAGTGATTTGTTTTAACCCAGCGATTGGGTTGTTTAACCCAGCGATTGGGGTGTTTTAACCCAGCGAATGGATTGTTTTAACCCAGCAATTGGGTTGTGTTAACCCAGCGATTGGGTTGTGTTAACCCAGCGATTGGGCTGATTTAATACAGTGATTTGTTTTAACCCAGCGATTGGGTTGTTTAACCCAGCGATTGGGGTGTTTTAACCCAGCGAATGGATTGTTTTAACCCAGCAATTGGGTTGTTTTAACCCAGCGATTGGGTTGTTTAACCCAGCGATTGGATTGTTTTAACCCAGCAATTGGGTTGTGTTAACCCAGCGAATGGATTGTTTTAACCCAGCGATTGGGTTATGTTAACCCAGCGATTGGGGTGTTTTAACCCAGCGACTGGGCTGTTTTAACCCAGCAATTGGGGTGTTTTAACCCAGCGAATGGATTGTTTTAACCCAGCGATTGGGTTGTGTTAACCCAGCGATTGGGGTGTTTTAACCCAGCGATTGTGCTGTTTTAACCCAGCAATTGGGCTGTTTTAACCCAGCGAATGGATTGTTTTAACCCAGCAATTGGGGTGTTTTAACCCAGCGAATGGATTGTTTTAACCCAGTGATTGGGTTGATTTAATACAGTGATTTGTTTTAACCCAGCGATTGGGTTGTTTTAACCCAGTGATTGGGTTGTTTTAACCCAGCGATTGGGGTGTTTTAACCCAGCGAATGGATTGTTTTAATCCAGTGATTGGGTTGATTTAATACAGTGATTTGTTTTAACCCAGCGATTGGGTTGTTTTAACCCAGCGATTGGGGTGTTTTAACCCAGCGATTGGGTTGTTTTAACCCAGCGAATGGGTTGTTTTAATCCAGTGAATGGGTTGATTTAATACAGTGATTTGTTTTAACCCAGCGATTGGGTTGTTTTAACCCAGTGATTGGGTTGTTTTAACCCAGCAAATGGATTGTTTTAATCCAGTGATTGGGTTGATTTAATACAGTGATTTGTTTTAACCCAGCGATTGGGTTGTTTTAACCCAGTGATTGGGGTGTTTTAACTCAGCGAATGGATTGTTTTAACCCAGCGACTGGGTTGTTTAACCCAGCGATTGGGCTGTTTTAACCCAGCGATTGGGCTGTTTTAACCCAGCGATTGGGTTGTTTAACCCAGCGATTGGGGTGTTTTAACCCAGCGAATGGATTGTTTTAACCCAGTGATTGGGTTGATTTAATCCAGTGATTTATTTTAAGCCAGTGATTGGGTTGTTTTAACCCAGCGATCCGATCGATTGGGTTAAATGTTTGACCAACCTGCAGGGTAGTTTTATTTAACTCAACTATTAAAAATTACTGTATTTCTTGCTTAAAATGAACCCAAAATATGTTGGAAATGAACATTTATTAAAACGTTTAATGAATAATTAAACAATAAACATTTATTAAATTGCTTATTAGTAAATGTTCACCTTTTTGATTGTTATTGTTTCCTCTAGTCATTGTGTCTGATTTTTAATTTCCAACACATTTTGGGTTCATTTTAAGCCAGACATACAGTAATTTTTAAACAATAGTTGGGTTAAATAAAACTACCCAGCGCGTTTGTCCATTTTCAACCCAACTTGTTTTTTAGTAATTGATAATTTATGCTATTTAAAAAAAAAGTTTATAAATATATCTATAATAATATAAATGTAATTAGCCAGTGAGATGAAGTCAGTTATTCAGTTTACACTGAAAAGCCAATACGTTTGCTTATGGGAATTTGCGTTAAACTCGAAAAGCCCGGGACAAGTAAGTCTTTGTTTGTATGTTCACAGAAAACAAAGATCACTCTAAGTGATATGGATTGTGTGTACGCTTTGAAGCGGCTTCATTGTTTCGCACATTGCTCTGTGTTGTCCAATCCCAGCAGTCCACAGGAGCCGCTGGATGGGTCTCCTCTCTAATTGAGGCTGCATTTGTCCGGGCCTCTCTGAGGTGCACTGAATAAACCAAATGGTGCCGTGGGTATTGATCGTGATGGGGGTATGGTAATGTGGGTCTCAGCTGCTGTGGGCGGCAGGTGGAGTTTGTAGATGGGCCTCATCAGCAGCTCGCTGCGCACAAACAGATGTGAGGCAATTACCCTGTCTTCTGTCCAGCTACAGCGATGGATGTGATAAGAATTTTCTCATTCCAATGAAGCTCTTTAATGGGATGATAAAGCCTTAGTTTTTCATTTTTAGAAACGCTGACTTACAAATAAACACCTCTCACACACCTGGACACTCACAGACAGGTGCGTTATGATAGTGGAAGAATAGAAATGTCCCACATTGACAGTGTGTAAGTCTTTATGAGCAAAATTTTGGTGTGTATAGAGAGAGAGAGACCTCAAAAATATGGAGCAGCAACTGTTTTCAACATTGATAATAATCATAAATGTTTCTTGAGCAGCAAATCATCATATCAGAATGATTTCTGAAGGATCATGTGACACTGAAGACTGGAGTAATGATGCTGAAAATTCAGCTTTGATTCACAGGAATAAATTACACTTTTCTATATATTCACATAGAAAACAGCTGTTTTTACATTGGAATAATATTTTACAATTTTTAATGTATTTTTGATCAAATAAATGCAGCTTTGGTGAGTGTCAGAGATTTTTTTCAAAAATTAAAAAATATATAAATTGGTATTTGACCAAGACAGAAACATTGACAGAAATATTGAAATGCATGAAATTGTATCGACTGACAATTTTTGTGTAAGCACTTAAACACATATTTTTTTATTACTGACACTTTGCTAAAATTTGGTTAATAAATCAAATGTACAATTTAATGAATGCAATATTATATTTATGTGATAAATCCTGTAAAAACAATGGGGAAGTGTGTGTGTGTGTGTGTGTGTGTGTGTGTGTGTACCTGGTATAACCTACGTGACATTTTTTGGTCCCCATGAGGAAAACCACTTATATAAATCATATTAAATGTGTTTTGAAAATCTAAAATAGCAGAAAGTTTCCTGTGTTGGGTAGGTTTAGGGGTAGGGATAGCGTAAGGGGAGAAAATATACAGACTGTACAGTATAAAAACCATTACGCCTATTGAGAGTCCCTACAAAGACACCGAAACAGAGTATGTGTGTTTGGGCCCAACCATCCGTTTCTTTGCATATAGAGGCCATTAAAGAGTCAGTCAGTTGTAACTGTGCCCTGTCCACTTCCCAGAAACATCCATCATCAAGGGCCTCAGACGCCAGATCCCCATTCCCACTCCCCTGAGGGGCCTAATGAGAGCTGAATCACCAATGGACCATCGAGCCTTATGTTGATTTCATAAAGTACTGTACACTTATGCCAATACAGACACCTAGCCAAAATAAACAAAAGTTTCTCACCAGGCTTCTACATTCTGCCATCGAACGTCATTTTTTACATATTATTATATATAATAATAGACAGTCAGATCTGGCTCTTCTAGCATGAATCATGTTGTTTTGCATTAAAGTCTCTTATATTCCTCTATTAATATCATCACCCTATTCAGCAGCACTATTTTGATGAGTCCATGCCCTTGTGAAGTAGATGCACTACTCATATTGACAGAGCATTAATAATTAATGGCCTCAAAAAAGCTCCTCTCGGGACAAGCCCATGAATCGCTATAAAAGCATGTCTCATTTCTGCATTACAAGGACAGGAATGCTCACAAACGTCTCTATGATTAGCAATGCAATTATGTTTTTTGCGTCTAAACATATGCACGTTAAAAAAGCGATCCCTCTAGCCAAAATCAAGATTTGGCTTTGAATCCAAGGGTTTGAATTTAAATGGCCATTTTAATGAGCTCTCCATGCAAATGAATTCTCATAATGTGATGACGTCAGATGCAACACCAACGAACCAAATTACAGCGAGTGACGCAGCATTACTGCCATTACTTAATTCCTCAAGGACTGAAGAGAATAATACACTGCTTATATTCCCGCATGGTTCCAGGAAATCCAGGAATCTGCAATTTTACACTCTAAAAAATGCTGGGTTAAAACAACCAGACACATATCAGACACAACAAATCAGACACATAATTATTAGAGGCAAAAATATTAGTCAAAAGCTGAACATTTATTAATAAGCAATTTAATAAATGTTTATTGTTTATTATTCATTAAACTTATTGATAAATGTTCATTTATTAAACATGTTAATAAGTTAATTTCCAACATATTTTTGGTTAATTTTAAGCCGGCCATATAGTCATTTTTAAACAATAGTTGGGTTAAATAAAACCATACATTTAACCCAACCACTGGGTTAAAACAACCCAATCGCATTTGCTGGGTTAAAACAACCCAATCGCATTTGCTGGGTTAAAACAACCCAATCGCTGGGTTAAAACAACCCAATCGCTAGATTAAAACAACCCAATCGCTGGGTTAAAACAACCCAATCGCTGGGTTAAAACAACCCAATTGCATTTCCTGGGTTAAAACAACCCAATCGCATTTGCTGGGTTAAAACAACCCAATCGCATTTGCTGGGTTTAAACAACCCAATTGTTGGGTTAAAACAACCCAATCGCTGGGTTAAAACAACCCAATTGCATTTGCTGGTTTAAAACAACCCAATCGCTAGATTATAACAACCCAATCGCTGGGTTAAAACAACCCAATCGCTGGGTTAAAACAACCCAATTGCATTTGCTGGGTTAAAACAACCCAATCGCATTTGCTGGGTTAAAACAACCCAATCGCATTTGCTGGGTTTAAACAACCCAATTGTTGGGTTAAAACAACCCAATCGCTGGGTTAAAACAACCCAATCGCATTTGCTGGGTTAAAACAACCCAATTGCATTTGCTGGGTTAAAACAACCCAATCGCTGGGTTAAAACAACCCAATCGCATTTGCTGCGTTAAAACAACCCAATCGCATTTGCTGGGTTAAAACAACCCAATTGTTGGGTTAAAACAACCCAATTGTTGGGTTAAAACAACCCAATCGCTGGGTTAAAACAACCCAATCGCTAGATTAAAACAACCCAATCGCTAGATTAAAACAAGCCAATTGCTAGATTAAAACAACCCAATCGCTAGATTAAAACAACCCAATCACATTTGCTGGGTTAAAACAATCCAATCGCTGGGTCAAAACAACCCAATCGCTGGGTCAAAACAACCCAATTGCTGGGTTAAAACAACCCAATCGCATTTGCTGAGTTAAAACAACCCAATCGCTGGGTTAAAACAACCCAATTGCTGGACTTATCCATTTTCAACCCAACTTGGGTCATTTTTAACCCAGCATTAGAGTGTAGGGTTGGCTCGCCTGTCCTTCCAGTAGTTCTGAATCAATATATTGATGTTTTTCAGACTTCAAAAACTGCAAATGTATGTTTCAAAGTCTCACAAACACACAGAGGACCTCAAATATGTTTCTGCTTCACCCTCATTGACAGAGAGGATCTATCTCGTGCACTATCGAGGGTGACTTACACCAAATAGATTTCTTTAAAGGAAAGTGACAGTATTGGCGTTTGAAACATGAACTCGGAGCCTCAGCAGAATAAAACCTCTTGCTAATTGTAACTGAATCTCAAGCTAACCGGTTTAATGCCAGTTTGAAGTGAAGGTCAAGCACGGGCGCCAATCAATCGTACTGTAGAAACACTGTAAGGACAAAACTCCATCTCTCACCTCCTCAGTCTTGTTCCAGATCCTATCTGTGCATTACTGCCATTTGTTTTCGGTAAGATCTGAATTGAGATTGCCAAACCACCCCCACGTACCCCTACAGATTTAATCTTCGCTTGATAACAAGATTAATGACCGGTCCATTCCATTAGACCCGTATACGTCAGCACGGACAGATTCCAGGATCTGTGTTTGGCTGCTTATCTCTAGGTCCTCTGACCATATGAAGTCCCTGGCTCAGATCATTATGCTTGGTGGAAAATGTGACTCGGGTTAAAGATCAATTGAAGGGTCTCGCAATAATGTCAAGTGGCCCGTCATGCTGTGAGGTCCATCTGGTCTCGGAAAGATGACAGTCTGCCGCTCTCGGCTCCTCTGAGCAGAACACTGGGGATTCGTGTGCCAACACGCAAACACAAAGGAATATCAACGCAATACACTTACAGGCAAACGCCTCGCATGACACCCGTAGAAGCGTTCGTTTCAAGAGCATTTTCAGGCCAATTAATGTGGCTGCGGACACTAAGCGAGCCAATTGTGAATTGACAAAACAATCAATCAGCTGTTTAGTAATTGAGTTTTGTCAACTCTCTGAGCAGTTCAAAGGCAGCGTGACGAACCATAAAATTGAACGGCGAGACTTATTGGGGATACGGACAGAATCTCCGATGGGCTTGTTGATCAAACTGTCACTCTGTTTTCTAGACAAACAAATGAATAAATAATTGACAGCCTAAAGTCCCTATCTGCCAAATTTGTCAATCCCTCTGAGATAATTCAGCCTGTTCTAATGAAGCCGACATATTTCAAAAGCAGCTCAAACAAACAATCGGCACACAAGTGTTCTCGATATAAAGCAACATCTGGCAACAGCTCCAGAGATGATTAACACTGCCAACTTACATCCAGCCCCACTTCAGTGGATTGCAATAGCCAGATGGCATTATTTCTCTCACGCAAACCTTTGTTATATTGATACCACGCCTCATCAAATAATACACTTATGCTCATCAAAAACAGACTTTTAGGGATGGGTTACATTGAGGTCACGCAGTGGTGAAATTCACACTTTAGGACAGTAGCGTAAGCTCTGATCCGTTTGTGTAATTGTGCTGGTGACTTTATAGTGTCTATATAAAGGAATGTACCGAAACACAAGCGATTTATCTGAGAAGAAATGCTGCATGGAAAGTTGCATAATTGTTTAGGAAAGTATAAGTACACTGTGAACAAATTTGTGACTTTGTATTATGTAATTGGTTACCAGTCGCTGTACCTACTTACACTGTAAGGTTTACTGTTACAATAGCAATGTTACACTCTAAAAAATGCTGGGTTAAAAACAACCCAAGTTGGGTTGAAAATGGACAAACACAGAATATGGGATGTTTTAACCCAGCAACTGGGCTGGGATGTTTTAACCCAGGGACTGGGTTGTTTTAACCCAGCGATTGGGCTGGGATGTTTTAACCCAGCGATTGGGCTGGGATGTTTTAACCCAGCGACTGGGTTGTTTTAACCCAGCTATTGGGATGTTTTAACCCAGCGACTGGATTGTTTTAACCCAGCGATTGGGCTGGGATGTTTTAACCCAGCGACTGGGTTGTTTTAACCCAGCGATTGGGCTGGGATGTTTTAACCCAGCAAACTGGGCTGGGATGTTTTAACCCAGCAATGGGCTGGGATGTTTTAACCCAGCGATTGGGCTGGGATGTTTTAACCCAGCAATTGGGTTGTTTTAACCCAGCGATTGGGCTGGGATGTTTTAACCCAGGGACTGAGTTGTTTAACCCAGCGATTGGGCTGGGATTTTTTTAACCCAGCGATTGGGTTGTTTTAACTCAGAGGCTAGGTTGTTTTAATCCAGTTGCTGGGTTGTTTTAACCCAGTGAGTGGGTTAAATGTGATTGGGTTAAATTTAACACAACTATTTTTTTAAAATTACTGTATTTCTTGCTTAAAATGAACCCAAAGTATGTTGAAAATTAACATTGGTTAATATGTTTAATAAATGAACAATCATTAATAAGTTTAATGAATAATAATTAAAAAATAAACATTTATTAAATTGCTTACTAAAAAATGATCACCTTTTGATTATTATTGTTGCCGCTAGTAATTATGTGTCTGATTAAAAATCCAACATAATTTGGGTTCATTTTAAGCCAGACATAGAGTAATTTTTAACCAACAGTTGGGTTAAAACAACTGCCCAGCACATTGGTCAAACATTTAACCCAATCACTGGATTAAAACAACACAATTTCTCCATTTTCAACCCAACTTGGGTTGTTTTTAACCCAGCATTTTTTAGAGTGAGGTCCACTGTACATAGAAACTTAAGCTCCCAGCACACATGCATGAATAAATTATGTAGTTGATGTTTTTTTTTTTTTTTGTTTTTTTTTGGCTATGTGCTGGTTTATTTTGCTCTTGCCATTGTTGTCCAGTTAAAGTTATAATGTTCCTCACACTAAGAAAAAAGTGATTCTTTCAAGGTTCTTTATGAAACTCAAAATGATTTTTCTATGGCATTTGCTGTGAAAGAACACTTTTGGAACCTTTATTTTTAAGACTGCAATTTCATTTTTGGTTTTACTGTCCCTTTAAGATCTTATTTTCTCCATGCATCACCAGCTCTAAATTTACAGAAGTCCGAATACCATATTATAGTTGCATGCATTAATATTATTACAACTTTTTAACAAAAGCAGCAGCAACGTGCAGTTCCTATTCAAATGTCAAGCGCGTCCCCTGTGTCATTATTACCTGTACCAGCTGAGTCCACGCGCGTAGTGCCTGTCAAAGAAATGCGGTTCTGACCCGAGAGCGCGGATGTCCGGATGAAGCCGCAGAAACTCCAAGAGCGCGCGCGTGCCTCCCTTCTTTACTCCGATGATAAGCGCGTGCGGGAGTCGCCGGGTCGCGGTCCAGTCTTTCCCTGAGCTGTTGGCATCCACGCTATCTTCTCCCAGAGAGTCAGGCGCAGTTAGCACGGTCTTATTATTATACCATCCCATCGGTGAGTTCAGTGACCTGTCCGCCGAGTCCGACTCGCAGCGTCCCAGCAGAAGGTAGAGGATCGAGACGCATACGATGCTGAAGGAAAACATGACGGCTAGTTTTTGCAAGAGTCTCCGCAGGTCCAGGGGCGCGCTGGTAAAAGTTGCCATCCCTTTGAGGACGCTCTGTGGACGGCCATTCTCTTCAGGACTTTATTCGTTTCACTTTGACCAGCTGGAAGCCACACGGGCGAATGACAGCGCGCGCGTCCCACAGCGGTGCCGAAGACATCGCGCGTCCCGGTTCTCATTCCTTGAGTGAATACGCTGTGCGGAGTTTCATTGTGTCACAGAGAGACTCGTATTTCCATGCTTGACGCGGACAGTAGAAAACAGAGGTTGTAATATCCGTGCAGGAGCGCGTGGACGCGACTGTCCCGGGAGGATCGCTGCTCTGAAGCTGCTCTCATTCATTCATGAAAGTGCGCGCGGAGCTTCAGCTGTCTTTGATTGGAGGCTGAAGGATGAAGGCGGGTTTAATGCTGCTCTGATGATACATAAGATGAGCTGGAGCTGTTGGCGGGGTGAAAAATGCCATGCATCATTTTTGGCCATGGTGATTCACATTAAACTCTCCTTATAATAATAATAATTAATAATAATAGTAATTGTACACTCTAACTCAACAATTGTTTCAAAATGACTGTATTTCTTGCTTAAAATAAACCCACAATCGGTTGGAAATTAACATTTATTGTTTAATGAATTAACATTTATTAATAATGAATAATAATTAAACAATAAACATTTATTAAATTGCTTATTAATAAATGTTCACCTTTTGATTATTATTGTTGCCTCTAGTAATTATGTGTCTGATTTTTAATTTCCAACATATTTTGGGTTCATTTTAAGTCAGACATACAGTCATTTTTAAACAATAGTTGGATTAAATAAAACTACTCAGCACGATCAAACATTTAACCCAACCTCTGGGATAAACAACCTGGGTTTGTCCATTTTCAACCCAACTTGAGTTAGAGTGATGTCCACTGTCCATGCAAGGAACTTAGGCTCCCAGCATGCAATGCATGAATAAATTATGCAGTTGCATTTTTAAAACCCAGAAATTAAAAATCTGACACATAATTACTAGAGGCAACAATAATAATCAAAAGGTGAACATTTATTAAAAAGCAATTTAATAAATGTTTATTGTTTAACTATTGTTCATTAAACTTATTAATAAATGTTCATTTCCAACATACTTTGGGTTCATTTTAATCAAGAAATAAGCAAGAAAACAACCCAAACGCTGGGTTAAAACAACCCAATCGCTGTTTTAAAACAACCCAATCTCTGGGTTAAAACAATCCAATCTCTGGGTGAAAACAACCCAAACGCTGGGTCAAAACAACCCAATCGCTGGGTTAAAATAATCCAATCGCTGGATTAAAACAACCCAATCTCTGGGTTAAAACAACCCAAACGCTGGGTCAAAACAAACCAATCACTGGGTCAAAACATCCCAATCACTGGGTTAAAACAACCCAATTGCAGAGTTAAAACATCCCAATCGCTGGGTTAAATCAATACAATTGCTGGGTCAAAACAACCCAATCGCTGGGTTAAAATAATCAAATCACTGGGTTAAAACAACCCAATCGCTGGGTTAAAACAACCCAATCGCTGTTTTAAAACAACCCAATCTCTGGGTTAAAACAACCCAAACGCTGGGTCAAAACAAACCAATCGCTGGGTTAAAATAATTCAATCACTGGGTTAAAACAACCCAATCTCTGGGTTAAAACAACAAAAATGCTGGGTCAAAACATCCCAATCGCTGGGTTAAAACAACCCAATCGCTGGGTTAAAACAACCCAATTGCAGAGTTAAAACATCCCATTCGCTGGGTTAAATCAATACAATTGCTGGGTTAAAACAACCCAATCGCTGGGTTAAAACAACCCAATTGCAGAGTTAAAACATCCCATTCGCTGGGTCGAAACAACCCAATCGCTGGGTCAAAACATCCCAATCGCTGGGTTAAAACAACCCAATCGCTGGGTTAAAACAACCCAATTGCAGAGTTAAAACATCCCATTCTCTGGGTTAAATCAATACAATTGCTGGGTTAAAACAACCCAATTGCTGGGTCAAAACATCCCAATCGCTGGGTCAAAACATCCCAATCGCTGGGTGAAAACAACCCAAATGCTGGGTGAAAACAACCCAATCGCTGTTTTAAAACAACCCAATCTCTGGGTTAAAACAATCCAATCTCTGGGTTAAAACAACCCAATCGCTGTTTTAAAACAACCCAATCTCTGGGTTAAAACAATCCAATCTCTGGGTGAAAACAACCCAAATGCTGGGTCAAAACAACCCAATCGCTGGGTCAAAACAACCCAATCGCTGGGTCAAAACATCCCAATTGCTGGGTTAAAACAACCCAATTGCAGAGTTAAAACATCCCAATCACTGGGTTAAATCAATACAATTTCTGGGTTAAAACAACCCAATCGCTGGGTCAAAACATCCCAATCACTGGGTTAAAACATCCCAATCGCTGGGTTAAAACAATCCATTCGTTGGGTCAAAACATCCCAATTGCTGGGTTAAAACAACCCAATCGCTGGGTCAAAACATCCCAATCGCTGGGATAAAACAATCCAATCGCTGGGTCAAAACATGGGGGTTTGTCCATTTTCAACCCAATTTGGGTTGTTTTTAACCCAGCGTTTTTTAGAGTCTATATTTTTAGAGTTTGCTTCCTTTCTAAAATATTGGAAAACAGACAACAACTCAAAAATGAAAATAATGTTATATTGTAATAGCACAAAAGTCCCACTCAACAATGACAAAACTATTTCTTTTAAACTTTAATGTTTAATATCAACTTGGATAAACATCGTAACAGTAATCCAGAAATACTTGAATATTCAGTCATAAAAATGTGCATACAGTGATGATGATGAAATGTAGATATGTCACTTGTACTGTACGCATGTTTATGCATATATAAACCAAATACTTTGGGCTCAAGTAATTAAATGCATCTTGTCTTTCCATTTGATTGATTGGAAAAACTCTTCAGCTGAAAACTGCGATTCACGTTTAACATGTTAACATCATATAAAAATATTATAGCTAACCAATTATAGGAGATGCCAAAGGTATTTGTTTCTCTTAAAACTTCATTCATTTCTGATTTTTTTCATTCTTGTCCTCTGAAACAATTCAGAAACTTCTCTGTGAATAATGACTTAAATGTCTGTTTGTTCCTCGTGCAAAGCTAAGCTGGTATGGCTTCAGAAGATAAAATATATGGACAACTTTTATGGTGCTTATTCTTCAAATGATGAAAGGAAATCATAAGTATTGGAAGAACATGAGTAGGCCTAAATATTGACTATATGTATTCATTTTTGGATTAACAATTTTGGTAAGAAGCAAAAATGGCACTGAAGAATAGAGTCCCTCAAACATAAACCCCTCAGATCTGCAATGAAGCACAGGCCTGGTTTCGTGACCCTCGATCAGATGCTTAAGCATCTTTGTAAGCGTTTCAAGATGTAAGGCAGGGTGTTCTTGATCTCATAATTGGTTTGGCATGTAGTCCAGTTATCAGATCAGCGCAGTAAAGCGGAGTGATCACATTACTGCACACAGGCACATGAGGACATCTGCAGAAACATTCTTACACAGAACTGTCAGTTTTAGGAAACTATCATTAATGTACATTTTCATTGTTTTTCCAGGGACCAGAAGACAGACAAAGTGCTGGACGGAGCAGATATAACTATGATTTTATTACCTGCAAAATGTAATGTGATATCAAATAAACACTGAGAGTGTTTCATGGGTTTACAATTCTGATATTTATTGCATTATGTTTAATGATCCTTTTGCATCATGACGGCATCAGGGTAAATGCATTACATGGCCATTTTGTGGTGATTTGTCTGGTTTATGTTGTGATTTATTTCTCCCATCTTCCTAGTGCAGATGTGACCAGGGTCAAAAGGTCAAAAGTGTCCTCTTTTTAAAAGAGCCATACTTAGTCATTCTCTAAATTTTGTTGTGTTTCTCTTCAAATCTATACTAATACAATACTGCATAATGATAATGTATGATACAATATGACAGTAATGCAATACAAAACAAATATAATAGTCACATTTGTTTTAGATGGTTTTCCACCATTTGGTCTGTATAATCATCATATCTAAAAAAAGTTTGCATGATTAAAAAAAAAAAAAATTCTGTGCAGCAGTATGTTATTATATATAACATACAGTAAGTTATTATATATTTTTAAATTATATATAAATATTTTATATATATAATTTTAAACATTTAATATTAATATGTATTTATCATATGTGTGTGTGTGTGTGTGTGTGTGTGTGTGTGTGTGTGTGTGTGTGTGTGTGTGTGTATGTATATATATTATTATATATCTTTATCTGATTTCTCTTACACACATAAAATAAATAAAAATATATTAAATATTAAAAATCATCATGTCTAAACAGTGATAAGATTGCAAGATAAAACCTAATTTAAATATTAATAAATGTAATTATATACATTTTTGATTATATACAAATATATAATATTTAAAAAATACATATCTTTTATTTTGAATATTTAACTGTATATTAAATAGTTTACAAATATATATTAAATATTAAAAATAATAATATCTAAGCAATAATATTTTATCAAATAATATAATTAATAATAATAATAATAATAATTTTAATAATATCTAAACAATATTTTCTATGCAGTAGTATTAATAAAAAGTGATCATATATATTTTGATAAAATATAATACATTTTATATTATATATACATATTTAATATTTTTTAAATGAGTATATATATTATTTTAAATATTTAATATTCATATTATAAATAAATTAAAAATAAATTAAAAATAACCATATTTAAACAAAAATATTTTATCTAATAATATAATAATATTTAAACAGTATTAACAGTATTAATAAAAAGTGGTTTTATATATATATATATATATATATATATATATATATATATATATATATACACATTTTATATTATATATAAATATTTAATATTATAATAAATAAATATGGATATATATTTACATGTATATATTATAATATTTTCTATATTTCTCTATATCTATATATTTAATTTCTCTCACTCACACGTTTAATTAAATATCTGAAAATAAATTATTATGTTAAATTATTTAACAAATAAATTAAATATATATGTATATAAAATTAAATAAAAAAGTAATGCTCTGTTACAAAAAAGTGGCACTTTTTAAATCATGGCTGAACACTGCATTTGTAGGTAGTATATCTGCCTGGATTTACCTGTTTGTTTTATCAGTTTAACTTGTTTTCAAGGATCAGAGAACAAGGTCACTCAAGTCAGTCCAAGCAATTGCACGTCTTCTGTGTGAGTCCAAGAACAGATTGTTGGATGATGAAGTAGCCATCTATAAAACTGTGACCCTGGGTCAGGGCCAGTGAGCAGCGAGACTGATTTATTTCCTTCAGGGTAGAAAACACTGTTTCATGAAAGTATAATGAGCAGCAGAGCTTTATTAAGAGTGCTGAGCCATACCTGGGTCGCCATTCTTGAAATCTTCAAATAAGAAATAATTGCTTTGCTTGCTGGCTGACTTTCATTTTATGCTGTGTGTAGGCAACGCATAGCCAACAAAACTCTGTGTCCGAGGCTGTTTTCCGAGAGAAATATGCTGTTGTTCATGTCAAGAGGCAGTAAGATAAAGTTGCAGACAAAACCTTTCAATCTTTTGAAGGATGGACGGCCTGCCATAAGACTGAAATGCCATTAGAATAGCAGCTTTCTACATTCAAACTGCTCCGTTGGCAATTGCCAGTCTATAATTCATCATGGATTAATGGTGTATGTAAAATGCATGAGGAAAACTAAGCAGTTTGATGATGTCACAATGACTAAAGCTGAGTTTAGTGTAATATAATAAAAACATAATGGTTGCATTCAAAAAAATATTTAGGCTTGAGATAAATTTAAGATTTATGTATTTGTATTGCATATAAAATTTCCATCTGTTTGGATTACGCCGTTTTAACATAAACTAATAAACTTAATATGATGCATATTTTCAGTCAAACATCACAACTTCATTTGTTGCTCATAATAAATAGGCTTTCAAACTTTCTTCTCAGAGTCATTTGAGGGAAAATCACTGCCACTGAAGTAAAGACGAGCACTGCATGAATTAACCAATGCATTGGCATCTCTAACTGTGCAACATGCAATATAGAAAAGCAGCTAAAAACAAACCGACAGCCTGGTGACGTGTGTGCTTAATGATGAGCGCCTGCTTGTGCTCCAACATTAATATTTCAGATGTGAAGGCTCTCATGTCATACATTACTGAAAACATCCCCACCATGCTTTATTGTCCTCTGAAGTCCTTTTGCACTGCCGCAAGAAAAGACCTTTAAGGGATAGTTCACTTAAAATTAAAATCCTGCCATCATTTACAAACTAAAACATGTCGTTCCAAGCTAGTATGAGTTTGTGGAACACAAAAGACAAATTAGAAAATATATCCTGGATGTCATTTTTTTCAGTGCAATGTCAAGTCAAGTCACATTTATTTCTTTATTTCTCAAACGTGCTGCATAACACGAGAATGAACCTCATTGGTTGTTAGAGAAGCTCAAACGTGCTGCGTAACACGAGAATGAACCTCATTGGTTCTTGCGGAAGCTCAAACGTGCTGCGTAACACGAGAATGAACCTCATTGGTTCTCGCTGAAGCTCAAAAGTGCTGCGTAACACGAGAATGAACCTCATTGGTTCTTGCGGAAGCTCAAACGTGCTGCGTAACACGAGAATGAACCTCATTGGTTCTTGCAGAAGCTCAAACGTGCTGCGTAACACGAGAATGAACCTCATTGGTTCTTGCGGAAGCTCAAACGTGCTGCATAACACAAGAATGAACATCATTGGTTGTTACAGAAGCTCAAACGTGCTGCGTAACACGAGAATGAACCTCATTGGTTCTTGCCAAAGCTCAAACGTGCTGCGTAACACGATAATGAACCTCATTGGTTCTCGCTGAAGATCAAACGTGTTGCGTAACACGAGAATGAACCTCATTGGTTCTCGCTGAAGATCAAACGTGTTGCGTAACACAAGAATGAACATCATTGGTTGTTACAGAAGCTCAAACGTGCTGCGTAACACGAGAATGAACCTCATTGGTTCTTGCCAAAGCTCAAACGTGCTGCGTAACACGATAATGAACCTCATTGGTTCTCGCTGAAGATCAAACGTGCTGCGTAACACGAGAATGAACCTCATTGGTTCTTGCGGAAGCTCAAACGTGCTGCATAACACAAGAATGAACATCATTGGTTGTTACAGAAGCTCAAACGTGCTGCGTAACACGAGAATGAACCTCATTGGTTCTTGCCAAAGCTCAAACGTGCTGCGTAACACGATAATGAACCTCATTGGTTCTCGCTGAAGATCAAACGTGTTGCGTAACACGAGAATGAACCTCATTGGTTCTCGCTGAAGATCAAACGTGTTGCGTAACACAAGAATGAACATCATTGGTTGTTACAGAAGCTCAAACGTGCTGCGTAACACGAGAATGAACCTCATTGGTTCTTGCCAAAGCTCAAACGTGCTGCGTAACACGATAATGAACCTCATTGGTTCTCGCTGAAGATCAAACGTGCTGCGTAACACAAGAATGAACATCATTGGTTGTTACAGAAGCTCAAACGTGCTGCGTAACACGAGAATGAACCTCATTGGTTCTTGCGGAAGCTGACTTTTTTGTTCCACAATAATCATAGTGTTTGCAAATATAAAATGTGATTTTGGTGCGAACTATCCTTTTAGAGAACATGCCAGGTGGTCGCATGTCTTTGTTGTAAGCTGCAGTGAGAGGTGTGAAGTGAATTATTGGAGATCAAGCGCTTTTGTTTTTTCTTGCAACTACTTTTGGCTTCATGTTTCTTTTATCTGCTGAGACAGAGCAATGTTTGGCATGCATTCTGTTTCTAAAATGAAGGAGACAGAAAATGAATTACATGCATTTCTGAGTCCATGTCTCTTATTGCATGTATTTATTCCTGGCCTTCCTCTTTATTAGGACTGACTGATCTGAAGTCCTCTGCAGGTCTTGAGGACAGACTGTGGTCTAACGGTTTAACCCTGTTAATCAGTGCCAGTGCTGTTGTTGGACAAGCTTCTCTGTGCAGCACCTGTATAATCACCTCACTCATCCTGTGAAGCACAAAACCCTCTTAAGTTGAAAGCCAGATTAGCAGACACTTTAATTCACTGCTGAAGATGCTTTAGTTTGAGGTGTCAGAAGATTTAAGGCTGAATAACACCTATACTGACATGCAGACCATAGCTGGAAAAAACTTTACAACTAAGTTGCAGATGTTTTATCAAAGTCACGACTCATAGAGGATATAAATACATACTCCATACATATTCACTGACATGCAACAGCAATTCTGTTTTATTAAAAACAACATTACATTGTGCAGGATTATGGAAGCTTGTTTCCACCACAGAATTAAAAATAAAAAAGTTTAGAGTTTATATCTCAGAATTTGGACTTTATTGGACAGAATTTGGACAGAATTGTGAGATATAAACTCACAACTCGCAGTTGTGAGTTTATATCTCACAATTCTGAGAAAAAAAGTCAGTATTGAGAGATAAAAAGTCGCAATTACTTTTTAATTTTTTTTATTCTGTGGCGGAAATAAGCTTCCATATCAAATTCATATGAGCACTTGAAATATTGCATAAAAAGAAGTTATTTTATGGATACAAAATTTAAGTTTAAAGTAATTTATGTTTAATTGTGGACATTCCTGTTTTGGAAATAGTATGATACTATAAAAATAACATGTTTGCAAAATTGAATATTTGACTTATTGTGTTGCAAAAGTAAATTTTTTAAATATTATCTGCAAAATATTAACTTTGCGTTACATTTTTTTTTTTACCCACTATTAATGTTAGATGTATTTAAATTTATTTGTAAAGCACTTTCACAGTAAACATCATTCCAGAGCAGTTTTGCAATTAACTGACAGCCCTAAAAATGCATAATAATAAAACAGATATTAATAGATTATATGATCTGTATTGAACAGATCATGTTACAATAAAGCATTTAAGCAAATGTAAAAGCGGCTCTGCTAATATTGCATTTCAGTTGCAAGTTGCCTTTCGACTTAGAATAGACTGTCATGGTGTGAGCAGGCAAGGAAAAACATTTTAAAAACTGGATGAACATTCAGAAATAACATGTTCACAACTAAATGGGAACGTTAGCTAAATGTTCTTAGAATATATTTTTGTTCACTGAGAATGTAGAGGGTTTGAGATGGTCTCAACTCAAAAACAAGTTCATTAAACTCTCTCTAAAGAGAGAGAGAAAGAGAGAGAGAGATTACTACCTGCTGAAAGTCTGACCTGATTCCCTGTGATCCAGAACACATCTGGTATCGTTGTTTAATAAGACTGTTGTAAATAGTGAGGATTACAGACCACTTTAGGGTGGGGCTAAAACATCATGACAACAGAGCTGTTATCCCTCATTAATCTGCTTGTATTTGTCCTGAAAACTCTGTGGGATTAATGAGCGTTGAGATATGCGCCGGTAATCCGGTCCGTTGTTGGCGTCACCTTTCCTGCTGTGCGAGATGTCACTTAATTCCAGACCACTTCCTGTGGCGCCCCATTTGTGTTACGCTGGATTAAGAATTTAAGTGTGTCACTTTCAGAAAAATTGTTTTGTTAGATTCTGTCACATCTGTTTCATTTAGAAAACCATAAAAAATGATGTCAGCCAGAACAAGTCCAGTAGAACAACTAGGGTTCTTGACTCACTTTAAAGAACGCTATTTGAAGCACCTTAAGATTCCATATAGAACCTTTTCTTCTAAGAGTGCAGCTTTGAAAAGAAAATTAAAAATGCGTTTCAATAGTCACACTTGAGAAAATTGGCATACAGTGTTTTGGTCCAAGGAGCCATGATAGTCTATGAGGACACTGGCATATCTAAAAACATTGGCCAATGAAGTTTGAGCACCTATTAGACAAGGTTAACAAAGGCCAATCGGAACGAAACTCGGTGGGCATGTTCAACTCATGGTCCTAGAGGTCTGCACCAATTTTAAAAGAAATCGGCTACTAGATGGCGCTAACGAGTTTTACGTCTCTGTAATCGCGTGGTGTTTCACACATACACAATATGCATATCATTTGATAGATCTCCTCATGCCGAACAACTTTGCCTCAAGAAATACTGCTGTCAATCAAATCGTTCATTAAATATTTGCGGTTATGTGAAAAACCTACTTTTGTGAACTAGTCCTAGGTTTTCGCCTGATCGGAACCAAACCAGTGCAGGACAATTCTCTGGACTCTCTAGATCAATAATTATCAAAAAAAAGTTTAACTTTACCCTTTGGATTGCAATAACAGGGTTGTTAAGAAAAGGGGTGTGGCCAAGTGCATGCAAAAGCCTACAACTCCTAAACAAAAACGCGAAACCACAAAAATAGGTGAGCTCATGTGACATATGATTCTAAACAAGCAGGCAAAATTTTATGTTGATTGTACCATAGGTGGCGCTATAACTGTTAAAAAATCTTTAAAAACCATGTATTACCTGTGGTAAATTGCCTGTATTGGCTTTAAATGGTCTTCCATCTATGATCTAAGTAGTTACAGGCATGCTAAATAAAACATAATATCTTTTTAAGCAAATGCTTAAAGGCTTTAAAGTGCTTGAACCCTGATAATTGTTGCTCGCAGCTATATTATTACATTTACTTTTACGTTTATGCATTTGGAAGACACTTTTATCCAAAGCAGCTTGTGCTGCATTCAAGCTGTAGTTTTATTCAGTTCATGCATTCCCTGGGAGTCGAACCCATGACCTTGGCGTTCTTTTGGGAGCATTTTATTTATGAAGTTATGTTAATGTGTAGATAAAAAGATGTTTAAATTTAAAGTAAATATTTTCCTGGAAATCTTTGCTTTGACTAGTATCATGAGACAATTATTTAATTTTGGAATCAACATGTTGTCTTTACAATATCACGTTTGATTTCTTACACAGTTCTTTGTGCATGAAAATAAATAGATGCCTTTATGTTTTTCCCTGCCAGATCGTTGGCATCAAAACTTTTGAAAGCCCCATGTCTATGTCATCTATGATGACAATGTGAGAAATGTTATTTATGTTAAGAAGCATTATCATTTAGGACTGTAAAATATTAATATTGCTATTAATGTCTATTAATGACCCGAATAATTACCATCATTGGAGATTTGATTCCCCCAAATGTTTTTATTTATTTATTATTTTCCCACCTTAATATCTGTGGGATAATTTGGCATGGGTAAATTATCCGCCGAAAGACCCAAATAACATATAATATATAGTTAATTTTCTTCCAGTACATGAAATGAGTGCACTTATTATATACAACAAGTGTAAATAAATCAGAAGATTTCACATGCACGTCCTTCTGCTAACATACTGCTTTGTGTTGTGACTGTTATCTCTCCAGAAATCAATCTCTGAAGTGATCAACAGAGCGATCAATGGCACGGCTCACAGGTTTGGCAGAACTCGCGCCTCTGGCCCAAGTAGGTCATCACTCATAATGGTGTTGTTTAATTGCGGCTCCCTCCACTGACTCGCGACAGCAGCAAGTATCTGAGGACTGATGAGCCTCTTCATTCGGCCCGTCCCGCGGGACGTCCGGCACATTGTTCTTAATAGGATCTGATCAACACACAGATCACTCACCTACACTCTTTGAGCTCTTTTTGTTTTTCTGATAGCACTGTCAATTAACAGCTTTTGAACTAAATAATTTAATTTAACTTTGCTTCAAAAAATTACATTCTAAAGTACATCATGGGAATGTCTTTAGTATTTTACAACAGCCTTGGATAAAATTCAGAAGTTCAGGAGAATTTGAATTGGCCACGCTTGTAACCAGTAGATTCCAAAGAGGAAGATGAGGAAACAATGAAAATAGAAATAAGGTTATACTTTAATTAAAATAAACAAAAGCAGATATTTGTCACAGAACCCTTGTTTCCCTGGACTTCAATTCCCAAGATCCTCCTGTTCTCCACACCTGCACTCACTTCCCTCGTCAGCTCCTCATCAGCACTCATCACCTGCACCTGGACTCTATTGTCTGCACTCCCATATATTGCACTCACTCCCTTCACTCCTCGTCCGTTCTCTGTTTTGTTAAGGTGTCTGTCTGTTGTTCCTTGCCATTATTTGAAGTAAAGTGTCTATTATTGTGGAAATCCGTATCTGCCTCATCTCTCTACCAGCCACCCGTAACAGAAGAACGGACCCTAAACGACCGGATTTTCCACAAAAAAAAATGGAGACTTCCACCAGCTCCCTGGCTCCTGCTCCTCCAACGCCTCTCACTCTTCTGACAACCGGCGATCGCCTCATCGGGCTCCTACAGGTGGGTCGTTCGCTGGAGAGGTATGTGGAGGAGTTCGTTGAGCTTGCTTTCTTGTCTGACTGGCCTGATGCATGGTTGATCTCCCTGTTTTTGGATGGATTGGATGACGACACTATCCGTTTTGATGAACCTGTTTTTTGTTTCTCCTTAAGCGAAACTATCAATTTAATTTTGTGGTTAAATGGCTCCAAATTCTACGTGGATAGGGTTCAGGATAAGTGTTGTCGTCCAGTCCATCCAGAAACACGGTTGGCCGGGCCAGTCAGTCAGCCTCCGTCCTCCTCCGCATACCCCTCCAGCGAAGGTTCCCCCTGTGTCCTGCCGGGCCCACAAATCTCCGCTGGGTCCGGTAAACCTAAGAGGAAGAAGGGCGAGAGTTCTCCAGTCTCCGCCGAGCCAAGTTCTCCAGTCTCCGCCGAGCCAAGCTCTCCAGTCTCCGCCGAGCCAAGCGCTCCAGTCTCCGCCGAGCAAGCCGCTCCAGTCTCCGCCGAGCAAGCCGCTCCAGTCTCCGCCGAGCAAGCCGCTCCAGTCTCCGCCGAGCAAGCCGCTCCAGTCTCCGCCGAGCAAGCCGCTCCAGTCTCCGCCGAGCAAGCCGCTCCAGTCTCCGCCGAGCAAGCCGCTCCAGTCTCCGCCGAGCAAGCCGCTCCAGTCTCCGCCGAGCAAGCCGCTCCAGTCTCCGCCGAGCAAGCCGCTCCAGTCTCCGCCGAGCAAGCCGCTCCAGTCTCCGTCTCCGCCGAGCTAGCCGCTCCAGTCTCCGCCGAGCAAGCCGCTCCAGCCGCCGCCGAGCAAGCCGCTCCAGTCTCCGCCGAGCAAGCCGCTCCAGTCTCCGTCTCCGCCGAGCTAGCCGCTCCAGTCTCCGCCGAGCAAGCCGCTCCAGCCGCCGCCGAGCAAGCCGCGCCAGTCTCCGCCTCCGAGCAAGCAGCGCCAGTCTCCGCCTCCGAGCAAGCAGCGCCAGTCTCCGCCGCCGAGCAAGCAGCGCCAGTCTCCGCCGCCGAGCAAGCAGCGCCAGTCTCCGCCGCCGAGCCCTCAGCTCCAGCCGCCGCCGAGCCCTCTGCTCCAATTATGAACTTTGCAAAGACTATTTTCCCTCCCTGCCTCCCTCTCCCGCCTCCTCCCACTAATGTACTCACTGCACCTCCACCTCAAGCCCCCTCGCCCAGATCTCCACCTCGGACCTCTGGGCGATTACCTACACCCTGGCTCCAACCTCCCTCGTCTCCACCGTTGCCCATCAGTCCTCCAGCCTCACAAGTCTCCATCCTGCCCCCGTTCACACCTTGGTCCCTCGTCAGCCTGCCCTCCCCTCTGGACTGCACTCCTCCGTCTCCGCTCCGTCCCTCCGTCCCTCGTTTCCAGTTGGCTTCCTCACTCCCCCTGGTGTTCACTCTGTTGTCTGTCGTCTGTGTTCAACTGCGGCCTTCTGGAGCCCCGGCTGCGCTTCGGTCGGCGGAGCCGCTGGTTCCGCCATCACCCGCCAGTCCTTCAGCGACGCCTGGGCTCAACGCCTCGAAGGCTTCGGCTCCTGACCCGCCATGGCTGCCCGCTGCACCTGACCCGCCATGGCTGCCCGCTGCACCTGACCCGCCATGTATGCCCGCTGCATGGCTGCCCGCTGCACCTGACCCGCCATGGCTGCCCGCTGCACCTGACCCGCCATGGCTGCCTTCAGCCCCTGACCCGCCATGGCTGCCTTCAGCCCCTGACCTGCCATGGCTTTTGAACCTGCCCTGGAGACCTCCACTCCAGTTTGCTCCTCCCCCTGCACCAGCTTGAGGTCTCCAGGGCGCCCGCCCCCCTCCCGGTTGTTTCATCTACGGCGCGAGGACGCGCCTACCGGGAGGGGGGGGTAATGTCACAGAACCCTTGTTTCCCTGGACTTCAATTCCCAAGATCCTCCTGTTCTCCACACCTGCACTCACTTCCCTCGTCAGCTCCTCATCAGCACTCATCACCTGCACCTGGACTCTATTGTCTGCACTCCCATATATTGCACTCACTCCCTTCACTCCTCGTCCGTTCTCTGTTTTGTTAAGGTGTCTGTCTGTTGTTCCTTGCCATTATTTGAAGTAAAGTGTCTATTATTGTGGAAATCCGTATCTGCCTCATCTCTCTACCAGCCACCCGTAACAATATTCCAGCATGATCAAACAACATAACAGTGAAACTCAGTGAACACATGACAACTGAACAAAAGGAAGGCTATAAATACACATGATAACGACTTGAACACAAACAGGTGAACTAATTAATGAATAACCACGGAAACTACAGTAATGATGGTGGGAAACTAAGGACAAAGGAAACTAAAAGTCATTGAATTTTAAAACAAAACACAATGAAAGTGTGACAACGCCCCACAGGAAGCTGAATTGAAATGACATGTTATTTCAATATGCTCAAAACAGATTTATTTGATAAAAAAAAAATACAGCAACAATAATATTGTGAAATGTTATTAATATCATTTCCAAAAAATATGAAGCAGCACAACTGTTTTCAACATTGATAATAATCAGAAATGTTTCTTAAGCAGCAAATCATGTATTTTTGATCAAATAAATGCAGCCTTGGTGAGCAGAAGAGACTTAAAAAACCATAATATCACATTTGTTGTGTGTTTAGTAAGATGTTTATAGGTATTTAATTCTTAAAAATTAAATATATTATCAAAAACTACCCTATAACAACAGGTATATTAATTTCTTTGAATTTAACTCATTGTAATTCTTTTTTATAAAGGTTAAATGCATAGTTTCTGCATCACTAGTGGCACAAAATTGCAACAATAATATCTGTTTTCAAACAGGTTTTCTAAACACTGACAACCAGACAGTCCAGCCCCAAACTCACACACTCTAAAAAATACTGGGTTAAAAACAACCCAAGTTGGGTTGAAAATGGACAAACTCAGCAACTGGGTTAATTTTAACCCAGCGGTTGGGTAAATGTTTGCTCAACCTGATGGGAAGTTTAATGTAATTCAACTATTGTATTAAAATGAACCCAAAATATGTTGGAAATTAACATTTATTAATAATTTAATGAATAATAATTAAACGGTAAACATGTATTAAATTGCTTTTTAATAAATGTTCACCTTTTGATTATTATTGTTGCCTCTAGTAATTATGTGTCTGATTTTTAATTTCCAACATATTTTGGCTTCATTTTAAGACAGACGTATAGTCATTTTTAAACAATAGTTAAATAAAACTGCCCAGCACGTTGGTCAAACATTTAATCCAACCTCTGGGTTTGTCCATTTTCAACCCAACTTAGTTTTTTTTAACCCAGCACCATTTTTAAGTTACACATTTTTTGATAGAAAAGAAAGGAAGCAATGGGAGAGAGGAACAAGATTGAGAAAGGAATGAACACTTATAGCCATAAGCTGGTTCACAGTAAAGCGCTCCCATTACCACATCAGTACAGTCAATTAAGGACTTTTGTTCAAGTTGTTTTTGTGATGGTGTCACTCTTTACATTTTTTTTCTGCACGCTACAGCCAATCTCAACAAATGTGATTTTACCCTGTGTTACTCTTTCAATGCTTTCTGTATGTAAAAAAAAAGAAAAAAAAAGTCTGCTCATCTGTGTCTTTGCATACATTAGAAAGCAAAACATTGTTGAACAGACTGCCAGGAAGATGATTGTGCTCGGTGTCCCTGTGGAGAGCAGATGTGAGATCACAGCCTGTGCATATGCTCCACGACCCTAATGGACATTAGATTACTGCCCATTACACAAACACTATTGATGAATGGCCAGCGGTCATCTGATCCTCCCACTGTGGGCTGTGTTTTGATCATCCTGGAAACAAAGATTTTAACCCATAAAGTCTTTTTTAAATGAGATCACACGCTTATAATCGATGCACTTAACCCTGGGTTATCTTCTCTATAAACTCTGGAATAAGGTCACATTTAACCCTGGGTTATCATCTCTATAAACCCTGGAATAAGGTCACATTTAACCCTGAGTTATCATCTGTATAAACCCTGGAATAAGGCCACTTTTAACCTTGGATTATTATCTCTATAAACCATGGAATAAGGTCACTTTTAATTCTGGGTTATCATCTCTGTAACCCCTGGAATAAGGCCACTTTTAACCCAGGGTTATCATCTATATAAACCCTGGAATAAGGCCACTTTAACCCTGGGTTATCATCTCTATAAACACTGTAATAAGGCCACTTTTAACCTTGGGTTACTTTTAACCTTGGGTTATCATCTCTATAAACCCTGGAATAAGGCCACTTTTAACCCTGGGTTATCATCTCTGTAACCCCTGGAATAAGGCCACTTTTAACCCCGGGTTATCGTCTATATAAACCCTGGAATAAGGCCATTTTAACCCTGGGTTATCATCTCTATAAACCCTGGAATAAGGCCACTTTTAACCCTGGGTTATCATTTCTGTAACCCCTGGAATAAGGTCACATTTAACCCTGGGTTATCATCTCTATAAACACTGTAATAAGGCCACTTTTAACCTTGGGTTACTTTTAACCTTGGGTTATCATCTCTATAAACCCTGGAATAAGGCCACTTTTAACCCTGGGTTATCATCTCTGTAACCCCTGGAATAAGGCCACTTTTAACCCCGGGTTATCGTCTATATAAACCCTGGAATAAGGCCACTTTAACCCTGGGTTATCATCTCTATAAACACTGTGATAAGGCCACTTTTAACCTTGGGTTATCATCTCTATAAACCCTGGAATAAGGCCACTTTTAACCCTGGGTTATCATTTCTGTAACCCCTGGAATAAGGCCACTTTTAACCCTGGGTTATCATCTATATAAACTCTGGAATAAGGCCACATTAAGACTGGGTTATCATCTCTATAAACACTGTAATAAGGCAACTTTTAAACCTGGGTTATCATCTCTATAAACCCTGGAATAAGGCCACTTTTAACCTTGGGTTATCATCTCTATAAACCCTGGAATAAGGCCACTTTTAACCCTGGGTTATCATCTATATAAACCCTGGAATAAGGCCACTTTTAATCCTGGATTATCATCTCTGTAAACCCTGGAATAAGGCAACTTTTAACCCTGGTTATCATCACTGTAAACCCTGGAATAAGGCCACTTTAACCCTGGGTTATCATCTCTATAAACACTGTAATAAGGCCACTTTTAACCCTGGGTTATCATCTCTATAAACCCTGGAATAAGGCCACTTTTAACCCTGGGTTATCATCTCTATAAACCCCGGAATAAGGCCACTTTTAACCCTGGGTTATCATCTATACAAACCCTGGAATAAGGCCACTTTTAATCCTGGATTATCATCTCTGTAAACCCTGGAATAAGGCAACTTTTAACCCTGGTTATCATCTCTGTAAACCCTGGAATAAGGCCACTTTAACCCTGGGTTATCATCTCTATAAACACTGTAATAAGGCCACTTTTAACCCTGGGTTAAGACGTGTTTTCACATTGCAATTTTGAAAGAGGTTCAGCTGCACTTTTAAGACAGAACAAGGGGTGAAAACTTCACATTGTGGTTTGGTGATAAAACATTAAATAAAACATTATTTTATTTATTTTTTTGTATTGTGACATTTTTCGTGTCATTTTCATGACATTTGCAGCCTTTTTCTGCTCACCAAAGCTGCATTTATTTGATCAAAAATACAGTAAAAATTGTGAAATATTATTATAATGTAAATCAGCTGTTTTCTATGTGAATATATAGTAAAGTGTAATTTATTCCTGTGATCAAAGCTGAATTTTCAGCATCATTACTCCAGTCTTCAGTGTCACATGATCCTTCAGAAATCATTCTAATGAAACATTTCTGATTATTATCAATGTTGAAAACAGTTGTGCCGCTTCAGATTTTGTGGAACAAATGCAAGGAATAGTGTGAACAGTATGAAAGACGTTTAAAGAGCCCCTAGATTAACAATTTCATGTGAGAAATGTCATCGCAAAAATGCAAAGAACATGCAAACATTTTAAAGCAGCTTTCCTTTCAGTGTGAGAGTGTCCATTCATCCAGTTTCTCTGTGAATCCGTTTGACCAGTCTCAGTGAGAGATGACAGCTTGTGCACTCAGTCAAGCCTTTGGGAAAAGACGTGTCACGATTCTACGGGGGTTTTGTTCTCTCTCCCTATGCTCAAATCTCCCTCTTTATGCGGAAACCACTAACAGGTCTCGGATCAGTGATCCTGAAAAGAGTGCAGGAGCAACTGCCATGTTTGTGCTGTGAGCAGGCGCTGTTTGATACGCCGTGTTATACAATTTATTTTTAACATCTGAATGAAGGTTTTGTTCTCAGAACTGAATGGGAACTGTTGCCCAAAGGTGGCTGGTGTGAAGTCTGAATTTACATGTTTCATTCCAGTCGACATTTTGGTGTGGCATATTCAAAAATGCTGGGTTAAAAAAAAAAACAAGTTGGGTTGAAAATGGACAAACCCAGCGATTGGGTTGTTTTAACTGGTTGGGTTAAATGTTTGCCCAATGTGCTAGGCAGTTTTATTTAACCCAACTATTGTTTAAAAATTACCTTATAGCTGGCTTAAAATGAACCCAAAATAGGTTGGAAATTAAAAATATGAAACATAATTACTAGAGGCAACAATATTAATCAAAAGGTGAACATTTATTAATAATTCACCACTGAAACTGTATATACGCCCTGGTTGTTGTATCATGTCCCTAAACACTTCTGTGCTTATATTGTCTTAGACATCATATGAAGGTTTGCTCCTAGGAGACACTATACAATGTGATAAACCATATAGTGTCATATATGCACCCCATAGCCTGCTGCTGGGCCAATATAACAGGTGATAAGAACATAGTCCCAAATCCCATCATGTGTTTGGATCATCTAGATGTCAGAGAGAACCATATTAAGGATTTATGTCTAGTTCTCCTTCTACAATGTAATGTTTTCAGGCTTGAAAACGTGTGATGACTTCATTACCTGGTCTGTGACTGCTTTGGTCCATTGGTTAATGGCACTTTTTTATCTTTAACAGGGGAATCGTAAATTTCTGCCCGTAGTTTTACTGGGGTTTTCACTCTGGGTGTAATGACTCTCTTCATGTGGAGCACGACTCTTCAGGGGAACGTTTAACGACAGTAAAAGGCATATAGGGTTATGAATTTACCTTATACATTCACATTTAATCGTTTAGCAGACAATTTTATCCATAGCGTATACAAATTCATATAGATAAAAGCAATTTATTAATATAGAGTAAAAAATATTAGCAGTATCGCAATACCAAATTTCAAGCTTAAGCAAGAGTACTAAAACAGCTAGAATGGAAGTAGAGGGGGAAAAATTTACTTATTTATGATTATACAATGGTTCTGTTCCTTGAATTTGATTGGTTGAGCAGTCACTGTTTGTATTGCGACATGTATTTTTCACGTAAATACACAAGTCACTCTGTGTGTTAATGGAGGGGATTTTTTTTATTTTTGCATAATTAGGCCAGTAGGCGGCGACAAGTGACTTTAAGAGTGAGTCATTGAACCATTCACTCAACCGATTGGTTCAAAACAATGATTCATTTAGCAACAAAACAAGTGAGGCCATGTCCCAAATCGTGCACTTCATGTGCATTTGCGGTCTTGTGGACTTACAATGGCCACTGCGTATGCACTTCCGTTAAATCTACAAGACACTAGGGTGTTCAATTTGTCATTTTATGTTTCATTTTGTTCAAAACAATAATTCATTTAGGAACAAAACAAGTGACTGACTTTATGAGTGAGCCATTGAATCATTCACTTATATGATTTGTTCCAAACAATGATTAGTTTAGGGGCATAACAAGTGTCTAGGCTTGTTCGAGATGCATCTGCGCTGTGCAGACTGATTGGCATATGACACCAAAGTACTGCATAAGTGATTCAAAAGCATAAGGAGTTGTATACTCTCCAAATGCTCTTGCAGAACTCTGATTTCATATGCAGATCGGTCTGAGCAGCACAGATGCATCTCAAACAAGTCTACTGACTTTATGAGTGAGCCATTGAATCATTCACTTATCTGATTTGATCCAAACAATGATTTGTTTAGGAACGAAACAAGTGACTGACTTCATGAGTGAGCCATTGAATCATTCACTCATCCGATTTGTTCAAAACAGTGATTCGTTTAGGGATGAAAGAAGTGACTGACTTTATGAGTGAGCCATTGAATTATTCACTCATCCAATTTGTTCAAAACAGTGAATCGTTTAGGGATGAAAGAAGTGACCGACTTTATGAGTGAGCCATTGAATCATTCACTCATCCAATTTGTTCAAAACAGTGATTCGTTTAGGGATGAAAGAAGTGATCGACTTTATGAGTGAGCCATTGAATCATTCACTCATCCAATTTGTTCAAAACAGTGATTCGTTTAGGAACGAAACAAGTGACCGACTTTATGAGTGAGCCATTGAATCATTCACTCATCCAATTTGTTCAAAACAGTGATTCGTTTAGGGATGAAAGAAGTGACCGACTTTATGAGTGAGCCATTGAATCATTCACTCATCCGATTTGTTCAAAACAGTGAATCGTTTAGGGATGAAAGAAGTGACCGACTTTATGAGTGAGCCATTGAATCATTCACTCATCCAATTTGTTCAAAACAGTGATTCGTTTAGGGATGAAAGAAGTGATCGACTTTATGAGTGAGCCATTGAATCATTCACTCATCCAATTTGTTCAAAACAGTGATTCGTTTAGGAACGAAACAAGTGACCGACTTTATGAGTGAGCCATTGAATCATTCACTCATCCAATTTGTTCAAAACAGTGATTCGTTTAGGAACGAAACAAGTGACCGACTTTATGAGTGAGCTATTGAATCATTCACTCATCCAATTTGTTCAAAACAGTAATTCGTTTAGGGATGAAAGAAGTGACCGACTTCATGAGTGAGCCATTGAATCATTCACTCATCCGATTTGTTCAAAACAGTGATTCGTTTAGGGATGAAAGAAGTGACTGACTTTATGAGTGAGCCATTGAATCATTCACTCATCCAATTTGTTCAAAACCGTGATTCGTTTAGGAACGAAACAAGTGACCGACTTTATGAGTGAGCCATTGAATCATTTACTTATCTGACTTGATCCAAACAATGATTTGTTTAGGAACGAAACAAGTGACTGACTTCATGTGTGAGCCATTGAATCATTCACTCATCCGATTTGTTCAAAACAGTGATTCGTTTAGGAACTAAACATGTGACTGACTTTATGAGTGAGCCATTGAATCATTCACTCATCTGATTTGTTCAAAACAGTGATTCGTTTGGGGATGAAAGAAGTGACTGACTTTATGAGTGAGCCATTGAATTATTCACTCATCCAATTCTGTTCAAAATGATTCATTTAGGGACAAAACTAATGACTGACTTCATGAGTGAGCCATTGAATCATTCACTCATCCGATTTGTTCAAAAAAATGATTAGTTTAGGAACGAAACTAGTGACTGACTTTATGAGTGAGTCATTGAATCATCAAGATGCATCGGTGCTGCGCAGACCAGACTGATCGGCGTATGATTTTATGAGTGAGACACTGAATCATTCACTCATCCGATTTGTTCAAAAAAATGATTCATTTAGGGATGAAACAAGTGACTGACTTTATGAGTGAGCCATTGAATCATTCACTTATCTGACTTGATCCAAACAATGATTTGTTTAGGAACGAAACAAGTGACTGACTTCATGTGTGAGCCATTGAATCATTCACTCATCCGATTTGTTCAAAACAGTGATTCGTTTAGGAACTAAACATGTGACTGACTTTATGAGTGAGCCATTGAATCATTCACTCATCTGATTTGTTCAAAACAGTGATTCGTTTGGGGATGAAAGAAGTGACTGACTTTATGAGTGAGCCATTGAATTATTCACTCATCCAATTCTGTTCAAAATGATTCATTTAGGGACAAAACTAATGACTGACTTCATGAGTGAGCCATTGAATCATTCACTCATCCGATTTGTTCAAAAAAATGATTAGTTTAGGAACGAAACTAGTGACTGACTTTATGAGTGAGTCATTGAATCATCAAGATGCATCGGTGCTGCGCAGACCAGACTGATCGGCGTATGATTTTATGAGTGAGACACTGAATCATTCACTCATCCGATTTGTTCAAAACAATGATTCATTTAGGGATGAAACAAGTGACTGACTTTATGAGTGAGCCATTGTGTCATTCACTCATCCGATTCTGTTCAAAACAATGATTCATTTAGGGATGAAAGAAGTGATCGACTTTATGAGTGAGCCATTGAATCATTCACTCATCCAATTTTTTCAAAACAGTGATTCGTTTAGGGATGAAAGAAGTGACTGACTTTATGAGTGAGCCATTGAATCATTCACTCATCCGATTTGTTCAAAACAGTGATTCGTTTAGGAACTAAACATGTGACTGACTTTATGAGTGAGCCATTGAATCATTCACTCATCTGATTTGTTCAAAACAGTGATTCGTTTGGGGATGAAAGAAGTGACTGACTTTATGAGTGAGCCATTGAATTATTCACTTATCCAATTCTGTTCAAAATGATTCATTTAGGGACAAAACTAATGACTGACTTCATGAGTGAGCCATTGAATCATTCACTCATCCTATTTGTTCAAAAAATGATTAGTTTAGGAACGAAACTAGTGACTGACTTTATGAGTGAGTCATTGAATCATCAAGATGCATCGGTGCTGCGCAGACTGATCGGCGTATGATTTTATGTGTGAGACATTGAATCATTCACTCATCCGATTTGTTCAAAACAATGATTCATTTAGGGATGAAACAAGTGACTGACTTTATGAGTGAGCCATTGTGTCATTCACTCATCCGATTCTGTTCAAAACGATTCATTTAGGGACAAAACAGGTGACTGACTTCATGAGTGAGCCATTGAATCATTCACTCATCCGATTTGTTAAAAAAAATAATTAGTTTAGGAATGAAACTAGTGACTGACTTTATGAGTGAGTCATTGAATCATCAAAACACTGATTCATTCAGAAATCAAACTCTGCTACTGTTTTTTATATATCCAAAGTCTTTGTCAGAGACACAACTGTTGGTTTTATTCATTGTATTCATTCAGAGCTATTTTCGTAAGGAGAGCATGTGATGGACAATATTGAACTTCTTTGGTTTTGTTGTAGCCACACAATTTTAAAGGACACAGGGGTTTATTTTCAGACAACATCCATCTTATATCTGGTTTTCAAAGAAAGGTTCACTGAGGAAGCAATGAAATACAATTGCTGATAAAAGGAATGCATTTCTTTATGCATCAGATCAACACTGCACCATGATTTTTCATTTGTGTCTGGAAAACAATCAAATTAGTCAGCCTCACTTGAAGGTGTGGGTCTTGTAATCACTTCAAGAAGCGATAACCCATTATTTTTCCTCACTAAAGAAGATGTAAGACGAGAAGCCCGGCGCCCTTTGAACTGTGCATCATATAGTGGTTTTTGCAGTCTTCAGCGCTGGGTCAATAAGTGCACAGGTTTGAAGGAGCGACTGCGTTCATAAGAGACCGGCGGGTCACGCAGGGGTCACACAGACAATCATTCTTTATGAAGTCCATCACACCGTCCAACACGTACCGCGTGTCCCCATGGGTGCTAAAATAAAGCTCTCTATCATTCCCTAAATCATATAAGGAATTCCATGATCAAACTATCATGGAAATTCGATTTCGACCAAGCAACAGCCGTGTGTGATGAAAGGTGTGGTTGTCCTGGTGGCAATAATCAAAAACAAAAAGCAAGCCTAGAAAACACAAGAGCAAAAACTGTGTGCATTGGATTATATGAATTATAAAAGCGCAGTTTTCCCTAGATTATTCCATAAAACCTTTACAGCTCTCCAGCACATATCCGAACCCCTGTGTTTTATTAGCCGCTCCTCCCTTTACACATTACCACAGCAATTTAATTTCAGCTTGGGCGGAATGATCTGCCAGCACCGCAACATTCCAGGAGCCAAATCTGTTTTTATGGCCCTAAACGGCACAGACCTAATGACCCCGTCTAATTACAAAGAGTCAATATTGTTGCATTCTAATCTTATTCCAATCGCAAGAAGCTGAGCAATCGCTCACAGGCCTGAGTTCAGGTCTATAAACAATGAGCCAATATCAGGACCAGAGGGGCTTTCCAGTTCTAGAATGACTCTACGTTTGTGGGAATTAAAGTGTTTTGAATAAATGCTTTATGATATGATAAAAAAAATCAGTGTTTAACCCCAAAGTCAAACATCCAATGTCATTTGAGAGCAGCAGCCTCATACAGACCTGATTGATGATGAGTGAAGCAGTCGATAGGAGAAGACGGTGACTTTATTAACGTCTCCAATTAGACATGAGATCAATATCACTGTGACATCCTGCCGATGAATGGGATCATCTGACAAACAGCGGCAGACGGTCACCTGAATGTGACAGAATCAAATGGATGAAGTCTGTCATTTGTGATTTTTTCACAAGAATGCTTTGTGTTTACAGGAAATCCCAATTTGTGTGTGGAATACCTCATAAAATTGCAATTTTCATAAATTGATACGACACTCTAAAAAATGCTGGGTTAAAAACAACTCAAGTTGGGTTGAAAATGGATAAAATTAGCAATTGGACTGTTTTAACCCAGCGATTGGGTTAAATGTTTGCCCAGCCTGCTGGGTAGTTTTATTTAACTCAACTATTATTTAAAAATTACTGTATTGCTTACTGAAAAAGATCCCAAAATATGTTGGAAATGAACATTTATTAATAAGTTTTAAGAATAATTAAACAATAAACATTTATTAAATTGCTTATTAATAAATGATCACCTTTTGATTATTATTGTTGCCTCTAGTAATTATGTGTCTGATTTTTATTTCCAACCTACTTTGGGTTAATTTTAAGACAGACATATAGTCAATTTTAAACAATAGTTGAGTTAAATAAAACTACCCAGCACATTGGGCAAACATTTAACCCAACCGCTGGGTTAAAACAACCTATTTGCTGGGTTAAAACATCCCAATTTCTGGGTTAAAACATCCCAATCGCTGGGTTAAAACATCCCAATTTCTGGGTTAAAACATCCCAATCGCTGGGTTAAAACATCCCAATCGCTAAGTTAAAACATCCCAACCGCTGGGTTAAAACAACCCATTTGCTGGGTTAAAACATCCCAATTTCTGGGTAAAAACAACCCAACCGCTGGGTTAAAACATCCCAATTTCTGGATTAAAACATCCCAATTTCTGGGTTAAAACATCCCAATCGCTGCGTTAAAACATCCCAACCGCTGGGTTAAAACAACCCATTTGCTGGGTTAAAACATCCCAATTTCTGGGTTAAAACAACCCAACCGCTGGGTTAAAACATCCCAATTTCTGGATTAAAACATCCCAATTTCTGGGTTAAAACATCCCAATCGCTGGGTTAAAACATCCCAATCGCTGCGTTAAAACAACCCTTTTGCTAGGTTAAAACATCCCAATTTCTGGGTTAAAACAACCCAACCGCTGGGTTAAAACATCCCAATTTCTGGATTAAAACATCCCAATTTCTGGGTTAAAACATCCCAATCACTGGGTTAAAACATCCCAATTTCTGGGTTAAAACATCCCAATCGCTGGGTTAAAACATCCCAATCGCTGGGTTAAAACATCCCAATTTCTGGGTTAAAACATCCCAATCGCTGGGTTAAAACATCCCAATCGCTGCGTTAAAACATCCCAACCGCTGGGTTAAAACAACCCATTTGCTGGGTTAAAACATCCCAATTTCTGTGTAAAAACATCCCAACCGCTGGGTTAAAACAACCCAACCGCTGGGTTAAAACATCCCAATTTCTGGATTAAAACATCCCAATTTCTGGGTTAAAACATCCCAATCGCTGGGTTAAAACATCCCAACCGCTGGGTTAAAACAACCCATTTGCTGGGTTAAAAAAACCCAATCGCTGGGTTTTATCCATTTTCCACCCAACTTCGGTTGTTTTTAACCCAGCATTTTTTTGAGTGCACAGTGAATGTGCTTTAAAGTCAAATTGCATTTTTTTCTGTAGCACTTTATATAGTACAGATTGTTTCAAAGCAGCTTTACAGTAAAAAACTAAGAAAATAACAGTGGTAATGTTGCAAAGTTCATAGAACGAATACAATTTTAGCAGTAAAGCAGCTCTATAAGACAATTTGTCAAAATGTCATTACTCAGACAAAATGTCATTATGCAGCTCAGCTTTGTTCTCATCCAATAGTGTCAGTGCATTTGAATCAATAATATTTTTATCAAAATTAAAAAATGTAAATCCTGTCATAATTGATGTTTCCGATACAATTTTTGTCCATAAGTCATTGGGGTCCAAAACAACTCCAAAATATCTACTTTTATATGATGACAGATATATTGATAATTTTTTTTGTGTTGAACTATTGCTTTAATAAAATGACATGTGGTACACTGCAAAACACTGGCTTTTCTCAGTGCATCACCTTGAAGCTTGTACGCGCTGCATGTTTTTAATCTGGTATCATTCTGTCGGCAGCCGCTGACGAACAACATAAAACAAAAATCCCTCCATTTCTACAGCACACTCTTGACCTGTCTGTCATAATCACAATCGGATTCAGTGCCGTGTTGGATTAATGGGGCAAAACACAAAAGCAAATCTCTTTTAACACACTATCAGTGGATTTACAGAGTCTCAAACATTTGATACAGGCCTGTTTGTGCACGTGCCTGAAAAACACAAATATGGCTTCATAAAGAAGCCATAAATTATGTCTTTCCTGTTAGAGGAAAGACATAATTTATTATTACCAATAAAAGGAGAAAACTGATGTTTTTGGTGTACTGGGATAAAACAGGCTACAGTGCAAAACTAAAACTGGGTTTTGACAATGAATTATTTTGGATGCATTTCAAGCATTTATTATCTATGTGTGCTGCAACCGCATGCTTCAGTCATTTAGCCAAAAATTGTGTGTTCGTTTTCCTGAGACAAAATCAATGTGTACCGTCATGTCAGATATTACTTATGAATACTAATGAATCTAGCTTTCACTTCTTTAAAAATGAACCGATAATATAGGAATGTTTCAAACTGATTGTCACCTCTATTGAGATAATAATTATAAGTACTTATAATTTGAATAATATTGTAATGGTCATGTTCTGTTTTGGTTTCATTTTCACTTTTCTTGTTGCCTGAGTTCTCGTCCTTGTTACTATGGTTTCTAATCAGTTTAACACCTGTTCCTTGTTTACTTCATTATTGCTCATTGTGTATTTAAGCCCTTTTTTTCCCCAGTTCTGAGTTGTGTAGTTGATTTGTTGATTCTCACATTCTAAAAAATGCTGGGTTAAAAACAACCCATGTTCGGTTGAAAATGGACAAACCGATTGATTGGGTTGGTTTAATCCAGCAATTAGGATGTTTTAACCCCGCGATTGGGTTTGGGATGTTTTAACCCAGCAATTGGGTTGTCTTAACCCAGCGATTGGGTTGTTTTAATCCAGCGATTGGGTTGTTTTAACCCAGCGATTGGGTTGTTTTAATCCAGCGATTGGGTTGTTTTAACTCAGCGATTGGGTTGTCTTAACCCAGCGATTGGGTTGTTTTAATCCAGCGATTGGGTTGTTTTAATCCAGCGATTGGGTTGTCTTAACCCAGCGATTGGGTTGTTTTAATCCAGCGATTGGGTTGTTTTAACTCAGCGATTGGGTTGTTTTAATCCAGCGATTGGGTTGTTTTAATCTAGAGATTGGGTTGATTTAACCCAGCGATTGAGTTTGGGATGTTTTAACCCAGCGATTGGGATGTTTCAACCCAGCGATTGGGTTTGGGTTGTTTTAATCCAGCGATTGGGATGTTTTAATCCAGCGATTGGGATGTTTTAACCCAGCGATTGGGTTGTTTTAATCCAGCGATTGGGTTGTTTTAACTCAGCGATTGGGTTGTTTTAATCTAGAGATTGGGTTGATTTAACCCAGCGATTGAGTTTGGGATGTTTTAATCCAGCGACTGGGATGTTTTAACCCAGCGATTGGGTTTGGGTTGTTTTAATCCAGCAATTGGGTTGTTTTAACCCAGCGATTGGGTTGTTTTAATCCAGCGATTGGGTTGTTTTAATCCAGCGATTGAGTTGTTTTAACTCAGCGATTGGGTTGTTTTAATCCAGTGATTGGGTTGTTTTGACCCAGCGATTGGGTTGTTTTAATCCGGCGATTGGGTTGTTTTAATCCAGCGATTGGGTTGTTTTGACCCAGCGAATGGGTTGTTTTAATCCAGCGATTGGGTTGTTTTAACTCAGCGATTGGGTTGTTTTAATCCAGCGATTGGGTTGTTTTAATCTAGAGATTGGGTTGATTTAACCCAGCGATTGAGTTTGGGATGTTTTAACCCAGCGATTGGGATGTTTTAACCCAGCGATTGGGTTTGGATTGTTTTAATCCAGCGATTGGGATGTTTTAATCCAGCGATTGGGTTGTTTTAACTCAGCAATTGGGTTGTTTTAACTCAGCGATTGGGTTGTTTTAACTCAGCGATTGAGTTGTTTTGACCCAGCGATTAGGTTGTTTTAACCCAGCGATTGGGTTGTTTTAATCCAGCGATTGGGTTGTTTTAATCCAGCGATTGGGTTGTTTTAACTCAGCGATTGGGTTGTTTTAATCTAGAGATTGGGTTGATTTAACCCAGCGATTGAGTTTGGGATGTTTTAATCCAGCGATTGGGATGTTTTAACCCAGCGATTGGGTTTGGGTTGTTTTAATCCAGCAATTGGGTTGTTTTAACCCAGCGATTGGGTTGTTTTAATCCAGCGATTGGGTTGTTTTAATCCAGCGATTGAGTTGTTTTAACTCAGCGATTGGGTTGTTTTAATCCAGTGATTGGGTTGTTTTGACCCAGCGATTGGGTTGTTTTAATCCGGCGATTGGGTTGTTTTAATCCAGCGATTGGGTTGTTTTGACCCAGCGAATGGGTTGTTTTAATCCAGCGATTGGGTTGTTTTAACTCAGCGATTGGGTTGTTTTAATCCAGCGATTGGGTTGTTTTAATCTAGAGATTGGGTTGATTTAACCCAGCGATTGAGTTTGGGATGTTTTAACCCAGCGATTGGGATGTTTTAACCCAGCGATTGGGTTTGGGTTGTTTTAATCCAGCGATTGGGATGTTTTAATCCAGCGATTGGGTTGTTTTAACTCAGCAATTGGGTTGTTTTAACTCAGCGATTGGGTTGTTTTAACTCAGCGATTGAGTTGTTTTGACCCAGCGATTAGGTTGTTTTAACCCAGCGATTGGGTTGTTTTAACCCAGCGATTGGGTTGTTTTAATCCAGCGATTGGGTTGTTTTAATCCAGCTATTGGGTTGTTTTGACCCAGCGATTGGGTTGTTTTAACCCAGCGATTGGGTTGTTTTAATCCAGCGATTGGGTTGTTTTAATCTAGAGATTGGGTTGATTTAACCCAGCGATTGAGTTTGGGATGTTTTAACCCAGCGATCGGGATGTTTTAACCCAGCGATTGGGTTTGGGTTGTTTTAATCCAGCGATTGCGATGTTTTAATCCAGCTATTGGGTTGTTTTGACCCAGCGATTGGGTTGTTTTAACCCAACCGCTGGGTTTGTCCATTTTGTTTTTAACCCAGCATTTTTTAGAGTGCAGTGTTCATTAAAATTTTAATACATTTTTGTATTTTTAAATAGGAGTTGAAATTGTGTTTTGTCCCATGTCTCAATTTGAAATCACTGATTTCAAAGCAAAGGCATTAAGGTTCATCATAATAGCTCATTTTTTATTAGAGATTGTGAAGTTTAATTCAATTTTATTTTGTTGCTGAAATGAAAGCCTGAATACAGGCAGCAGATTCCCTGCATCTGGATGGAGTGATTTAGCTTTCTGCCATGTGTGTCATAATGTCTGCCCATTAGTGTAATTAATGCCGCTAATTAGTGAAGCATCATTAATACAATTCTAATGCCAAACTGCACGAGCAACAAAGACTTAATTTATAGCATCTGCTGTCATGTGAATTCTTCAGTCCACTATGGCTGACATCCAAAAGCATGATGTACATGAAACAATGTTCATCAGCTGTCAGTGAACACAGTCACAGAAGGATTTAAGCCTCACAACATGCAGCGACTTTCCTCGGAAATGAAATATGAAACGCGGTAAAGCCTTTCTCATTCAGCCAAGTATTCTTTTAAGTAAGTAAGTAATAAAAGATTAATTCAAACTCCATCCTCAAGATTAAACTCTAATCTGGGATGAACAATCCTGCGGGATGCGTTTGTCTCCATCAGTCAGACACAGAAGAAACTCATGTGTGCTCGAACTCCAGCGTTAATGAAAAAACACAAGGACATCCATCCAACAACAACAGCGAGATGTGAGAAAATCATGGTGTATTTTAATTCAGTGTGTGAGGCAGGTGTGCAATCAGAGGCTGCGCTTCATTTAAAGAGCTGAAATTGGCCTCCACTGCCACGGATTCATTAGAGCGGCCCGTAAATCAACGAGCTGTCAATAAATGTAGCCTTTAAATATTAATAAGAGGCTCCTTTCTTCATACACGATTGAACACATCCCCCATTCAGCAGAAGCTCCTGTTTGAGTCCTTTCTGCACGTCCGTGTCGTCTCACACCGGCATCACCTACTCAGCGTTTTTTTAGTAGGCCATTTACCAAATCACCAGGACAGAATGACACCCGATATGGAAAAGCAGTGAGTTGTGTGCGTTTAATCGTCTGGCGCTCAGAAATACTGATGTTCTGTGTTGCAACAAAATGCAAAATGCTACAGCTCTCAAAATATTGTGCAATTAAATGCTTTTCAATAAAACATTATTTTGTTTTATATACCATTGTGGGGCTTTCTAAAGATACTGTTCAAAAATTCAAACTTTAAAAAGGAATATTCCGGGTTTGATACAAATTAAGCTCAATCGACAGCATTTGTGGCATGTATTACCAAAAAAAAAAAAAAAAATATATATATATATATATATATATATATATATATATAGGTAACATTTTATTTGGTTTGATTTGTTAACTACATTACTTGATTTATATAATTTTTATAAATGTTTATTTATTATTTCAATTTATTTATTTTAAATAGAAGGTAAAAAGTCATATCTATCTATCTACAATACTTCTGTAGTATTTAATAATCTTAATGTTCATTTCAAAAATTAATTATATTTTTTCAAAACCACATGTTGCATTTGTTAACATTACTTAATGCACTGAACTAACATGAACAATGACCAATTTTACATTAACAAAGATCAGATATAGCTGCGAGCAGCAAATATCGGGGTTCAAGCACTTTAAGGCCTTTAAGTGTAAAAGGGTATTATGTTTCCTTTAGCAGGCCGGTATCCTTCTTGTCATAGATGGAAGACCATTTATAGCCAATACAGGCAATTTACCATAGGAAATGTATGGTTTTGAAAGATTTTTTTAACAGTTATAGCGCCACCTATGGTCCAATCACCATAAAAGTTTGCATGCTTGTTTAGAAACTTATGTCACATGAGCTCACCTATTTTTGTAAAAGTCTGAGTTTTTGTTTAGGAGTTGTAGGCTTTTGCATGCACTTGGCCACACCCCTTTTATAAATGATCCTGTTATTGCTATTCAAAGGGTAAAGTTAAACTTTTTTTTTTCAATAATTATTGATCTAGAGAGTCCAGAGAATTGTACTGCATTGGTTTTATTGAGGTTGAGCAAAAAAATCTAGAACTAGTTCACTAAAGTTGGTTTTTTACATAATCACAAATATTTAATGAATGATTTGACAGCAGTAGTTGTTGAGGCAATTTTTCCTGTTATAGCACCACCAAGTGGCCCATCTTTTTTCGCACAACCACAGAATGAGTTCTTACATACATTACCTTAGCAACCATGAATTGAAATTTCAACTTTCTTTTAATAATTATTGACAATCAGATTCCAGAGAATGTTGCTGCACTGGTTTGGTTCTGATTGTACGGAGCCCCGCACATTACATGCAGGATAAAATTAGTAGGCTAACTCGCGTGCATGATTTACTAATTCGTTCATATGATTTCATGCATATGATTTATAAATCGAGGGAACGAATTAGTCAATCGTGCGCACAATTTAGCAAATTGAGGGAGCAAAATTGTAAATCATGCGTACTATTTAGCAAATTAAGGGAGCGAATTATTAAATTGTGCGTGCAATTTAAATCGTGGGCATGATTTAGCAAATCCAGGGAGCAAAATAGTATATTGTGCGCGATATTTAGCAAATCAAGGGAACGAGTTGGTAAATCGTGCACACAATTTAGCAAATCAAGGGAATGAAATAGTAAATCGTGCGCACTATTTAGCAATCTCGATTTATAAAGTGACATCGCCATCTACTGGCCTGACAGCCGAATACAGCATTTTTAGTCTTTTTCATGGATCCGTGTGAATGGTGTTCGTTTTGAAAATGCTGTCGACTCTATGCGAAAAAAGCAAAGAAAAAACTTCTCCATTTTTATCGTTTTCGTGTTTTACCCTTGGCTTAGCCTATAGACAAAGATCTGAGAGTCACAAATACATTTTTGTCACTTTTCAGACACTTTGGAGTTTTTTTCTTCTCTGAGCTGAATGTTAATGTTCACACTGAAGGTGCTGGTAAATTACCATGATTCATTCAGCTGTCAGTTTGCAGTCGGTATGAAAGCAGGGTCAAATCCCCGTGGGCTGAGTGACCTGTCGGATAAAGATTCGCGGAGGCCAGCTGGACTTTAACTTGGTGTCAAGGACCCTTCTCATCGAGGAATTTACATAACAACATAACAGACTGTATTCATTAGAATCTCGCGGCGTGTGAGTGACGTGTGTGCCGTCAGGCGTCTGAGCCCGAGGCTCTGTGAAGAGACTTCACTCGCTATCAGTGTTTTACCATCATCTTTCATGCAGGATTACAGGCTGCCATTAGAAATGCTGCAGCTCAGCTGTATGTTACTCATGTTTAACAGATTCCTCTCGCAGCAGAAACACAGAAACACACACAGATGAGAACTGAAACATTCATCATTAGTAACTGCTCACAACCCTGAAACACATTCAACACTCCAGAATCTGCATGAACCCAACGAACAAAAATATGTTCTAAAAACATGTTCTGGATGTTCTCTGAACGTTAAAAACATCCAGTTTTTTAAATGTTTAACATGTTTTTTTCTTGGTTATGTGAACGTTAAGGGAACATTCCATTTTATCATTCTTCAAAAGTAACATGTAAATGTTGCTTTTGAATGTTCTGAAACAAGTAGTAACATTTAAAAAACATTAAACGAACCTCCAACTAAAACTTTTCAGAAATTATCCATGAACATAACACTATTAAACACCAGATAACTTTGCACAAACGTTCCATTAACGTTACTGGATAACTTTAAGAGAACCTTGCCAGAACGTTCCGAGGTTCTCTTGAAGTTATAAACAAATGTTCTTCAAGTAACATGAAATAAATATTTGTTTAAAGTTATCTGCACTTTAATAATGTTCTCAAAAGTTAGCACAAAAACATTATTTATACATAAACACTGTAAATCATATTTTCATGATTTGTTATCAATACATTTTTTCTTCTGTCAAATCAACTTAAATTATTAATGTGGTTCAGATAACAATATTTTGAGTTTCTGTTGATTAAACCAATCGCCTTCATTGTATTAACTCAAATTTTTAATTTCAATGAACTCAAAATTTGAAGGTAACCAGAAAACATACTTTTTAAAGTTAAACCAACAATTCTTTTTTACAGTGTAGTTTTTTTAGTTGGACATTCATCTAACGTTTTTTAAATGTTACTAATTGTTTCAGAACATTCAGAGAACATTCAAAAGTAACGTTCACATAACGTTTGAGGAATGATTAAATGGAATGTTCCCTTAACGTTCTCACAACCAAGAAAAAAACTTTTTCAAAACATTAAAAAAACTGGATGTTTTGAACATTCAGAGAACATTTAAAAATAACATTTTCATAGCTTAATGGGAACGTTGGCAAAACGTCATTAGAACAAGTTTTTGTTAGTTGTGTAAGGGGCAAGTTGTCACACTTTTTACTCTTGTGAATATTTCCTTTTATGTTTGAAAGGTAATTTCTGTATAGACACATACATTAAGGTCTTGTCTACCAAAAAGCATTTGTATATTTGCACCGTTATTTCTCAGAATAAGAGATACTGTTTATTCTTTTGTGACAACATGCCCCAATAGCACTGCATGTTATCACCTGCCATTAAATGGACTATTAAAGGCTTCTCGACTATCTCAGTAAATCTGTTTGAAAATTTTGAAAAGCATTACTTTAGCCATTAACAATTTTCTCATTCAAACAAAACTTAAATAGTAGTTTCAGTTGACTATTAAATAATAATACAAACCTTGTGTGTATATGTGTGTGTCCCTTACGTATGGCAATAACACATGAACATTGTAGTTTAATTATATAATGGACATCTATTACATGTATTATTCATATGCTTTATGAAAGCTTGACACAATGAATTACAGTACGCCTCATCAAGCACATGTTTGCACTGTATGTGTCTGTGTTGTATGGCTGTATGTCATTCATCTGCATGTCTTCGGCTTGAGGTTACTGCCATCTTCAGGTGCAACAGTGCTGGTGTTTTACTCAGATGTGGCCTCTAGGTGCTGATAGTGAGTCCTTCATAGAATTTATGAATTCAGCTTGATTGGGACACTTTTTGCCATTGAGATGAATGAGGAAAAGTGCCTCTGAATTCATGTCGCTTGATTTTAAGTTTGGCATTACATTAAAAGTTTAAAGCATTCAAGATAAGGTCGTTGAGTTATCTGGTCTATCACTGAAATAATGTCTAATAACAACATTCAAAGGAGTCACAGCACAAGCTTTATTGTTTAAATCTGTATTTTGATTAAAGATCATTTCAAGGGAAGAACGTTGCATTAAATGCCCAGATTTAAAAAAGCATCTCATTCCTAAACAGGTCTAAAAAAAATAAAAATAAACCAAAAATAAAAGCTTTTTAAGGTGAGACACTATAATCAAAACAGTTTTGAGGTCTTCCATTACATCTTCTTTCTACGAGTGGAAATTAAACATCCAAAATGCACATTTAAGTGTTTCTTTTCTTGCACTTTCTGTAGATTTCAATCTTTAAAGAAGTCAGAAATCTCCACTTCAGCAGCTTCACACACACCAAACTTTACAGTTTTATTCATATCTATATTCTGAAGGTTTGTTCATACATCATTCATCTGATTTATTCAACATTTTACTCCTGAAACATGGTGAAAATGCAGTTTTTGACTTCTGTTGACAGTGATAAAAAGAGAAAAACGTATGTTGACAGAATTCAAACAAGAATTATGAATCTGGCTTTTTCCAGTGTTCAGATTTCTGTTCTGGAAATTAATGCAAATGAGTGCATATACAATTAGATCTCATTTGCATATTTAAACATAACATTTACAGAAACTTGTGATACAGAACACTGTGTTTAATCACCTGTGGAAGTATATGGTGAGATCTATTATTTAAATCTTTACCCTATTCACCTGAAGTGCCATGCTTTATTTATTTTAACTTGAGAAGATCCTCCCTGTCGAGGACACTCTTTCATTGACTTCTCTGTCTACTTCAGCTGCTCGGTCATGGCTCCGTCCTTCACGCCAGCGGCCACCACAGCGAAGAAGCAGCTGGGCAGCAGCGCACGGATGTAGAGGGCGATCCACGGGACGGGGTGGGCGAGCAGCACCTCTCGGTTCTGCCTGTTCACCGTTCTCACGATCTCATGGGCCAGACTGTCGGGACTCACGCCGTGAGTGTTCAGCATGCTGGAGATGTCTGAAACCAGATCAGAGTCAGTGAGAAGCCTTATTATTTAATGTCTCCATGCCTAACAAAACATGTTCTAAAAACCTTTTGTTAATGTTCCCGTTAAGTTATGGAATTCGGAATGTTCCCTGAACGTTCAAAACATTTTTTTTACTTGGTTATATGAACATTCCATTTTATCATTCTTTAATGGAAACGTTACTTTTGAATGTTCGCTGAACACTAATAATGCTGGGTTAAAAACAACCCAAGTTGGGTTGAAAATGGACAAACCCAGCAGTTGGGTTAAATGTTTTATTTAACCCAACTATTGTTTAAAACATACTGTATGTCTGGCTTAAAATGAACCTAAAATATGTTGGAAATTAAAAATCAGACACATAATTTCTAGAGGCAACAATAATAATCAAAATGTGAATATTTATTAATAAGCAATTTAATGAATGTTTATTGCTTAATTATTATTCAATATATTTTGGGTTAATTTTAAGCAAGAAATACACTAATTTTTAAACAATAGTTGAGTTAAATAAAACTACCAGGCAGGTTGGGCAAACATTTAACCCAATCGCTGGGTTAAAACAACTCAGTCGCTGTTTTAAAACAACCCAGTCGCTGGGTTAAAGCAACCCAATCTCTGGGTTAAAGCAACCCAATCGCTGGGTTAAAACAACCCAATCGCTGAGTTAAAACAACCCAATTGCTGGGTTAAAACAACTCAATCGCTGAGTTAAAACAACCCAATTGCTGGGTTAAAACAACTCAGTCGCTGTTTTAAAACAACCCAGTCGCTGGGTTAAAGCAACCCAATCGCTGAGTTAAAACAACCCAATTGCTGGGTTAAAACAACTCAGTCGCTGTTTTAAAACAACCCAATCGCTGGGTTAAAACAACCCAATTGCTGGGTTAAAACAACTCAGTCGCTGTTTTAAAACAACCCAGTCGCTGGGTTAAAGCAACCCAATCGCTGAGTTAAAACAACCCAATTGCTGGGTTAAAACAACTCAGTCGCTGTTTTATAACAACCCAATCGCTGAGTTAAAACAACCCAATTGCTGGGTTAAAACAACTTAATCGCTGAGTTAAAACAACCCAATTGCTGGGTTAAAACAACTCAGTCGCTGTTTTAAAACAACCCAGTCGCTGGGTTAAAGCAACCCAATCGCTGAGTTAAAACAACCCAATTGCTGGGTTAAAACAACTCAGTCGCTGTTTTATAACAACCCAATCGCTGAGTTAAAACAACCCAATTGCTGGGTTAAAACAACTTAATCGCTGAGTTAAAACAACCCAATTGCTGGGTTAAAACAACTCAGTCGCTGTTTTAAAACAACCCAGTCGCTGGGTTAAAACAACCCAATCGCTGGGTTAAAACAACCCAATCGCTGAGTTAAAACAACCCAATTGCTGGGTTAAAACAACTCAGTCGCTGTTTTAAAACAACCCAATCGCTGGGTTAAAACAACTCAATCGCTGAGTTAAAACAACCCAATTGCTGGGTTAAAACAACTCAATCGCTGAGTTAAAACAACCCAATTGCTGGGTTAAAACAACTCAGTCGCTGTTTTAAAACAACCCAGTCGCTGGGTTAAAGCAACCCAATCTCTGGGTTAAAGCAACCCAATCGCTGGGTTAAAGCAACCCAATCGCTGGGTTAAAACAACCCAATCGCTGTTTTAAAACAACCCAATCACTGGGTTAAAACAACCCAATCGCTGGGTTAAAACAACTCAGTCGCTGTTTTAAAACAACCCAGTCGCTGGGTTAAAGCAACCCAATCTCTGGGTTAAAGCAACCCAATCGCTGGGTTAAAACAACCCAATCGCTGAGTTAAAACAACCCAATTGCTGGGTTAAAACAACTCAGTCGCTGTTTTAAAACAACCCAATTGCTGGGTTAAAACAACTCAATCGCTGAGTTAAAACAACCCAATTGCTGGGTTAAAGCAACCCAATCTCTGGGTTAAAGCAACCCAATCGCTGGGTTAAAACAACCCAATTGCTGGGTTAAAACAACTCAGTCGCTGTTTTAAAACAACCCAATTGCTGGGTTAAAACAACTCAATCGCTGAGTTAAAACAACCCAATTGCTGGGTTAAAGCAACCCAATCTCTGGGTTAAAGCAACCCAATTGCTGGGTTAAAACAACTCAGTCGCTGTTTTAAAACAACCCAGTCGCTGGGTTAAAGCAACCCAATCTCTGGGTTAAAGC